>NC_043014.1:37691629-37746629 GCF_006345805.1 Octopus sinensis
AATAGCATTATGAATAAACCACTAAAATTCATATTCTTAATGCATCTTACCTGTTTGATTTGTTACTAAAGCCGCCATCAATTTTACATTTTTACTAAAACCGCCAACAATTTTACATTTTTGAAGATGAGGTACATTAATTTGAATTAATTAAAATAGAGGTGTAATCAGTACAAGATTTTATTTTTTTCCCTATATTTCATTCAAGCATTTTCATTAAAAATAAAGTACAAAACTCTTTCACTAGTCAATATACCATTGGCTATGTACTCTTATAGTGTTTTTTCCTGTTTTTTTTTTTCTGCTTTACGTAACAGAATGCATCTCATAAAAAATCTCATTAACAAGTGAGACAAATGTGAATACAGGTATATAACATACTGAAAATTAATATGTATTTCTCATTTTCACATATTATTTATAATAAAATGAAAAGGAATATATGATAAAATAATAGTTACAAAATGATATAGTTATGACATATTTCTGTCATGAAACTGCCCAAAGCACCATTTACACAAGGGCACTTTGCAAAACGAACGCATATACGAAGTCTCTATATGATACTCTTTTGCAGTTTTTCTTTTTGGCAGCAAACGCAGTCTGCAAACTATTTTTCTTCCATTTATCTTTTCGACTTTATGAAAGTCAATATTTTCTCTGTTGATATCCATCTCAGTTAATTTTGCTTTTCTCCCAGTTCTGTGCTTTCTAGACGAAAAGCCCTCACGTAACTGAGATGCGATGTCAACCCGAAATCTTAAATGGTCATAGTCCTTTTGTGGTGGAGGTACCTTGTGGCTTTTTACATATACAATGTATGCATTTACTATAGTTAAATTAACTAAAATCCACAAACTGTACTTCCACCATTTCTTCCCAGGTCGACCAACTGGGTAAAATTCCCGATATTTGTCAGATTTATCAACCCCACTCATATATTTGTTATAACAAATATTCACTAGGGGTTTCCCCCAGCACCAACACCAGATTGTTCATTAGTAGACAAATAAAATCTGTCTTTTGTCTTTGAAAGCAGTAGCTAATAAATTTTCCTTTTGCATTTGTAAAATGTTCCCTCTTTTTATAATTTTGTTTTCATTTCATGGGGTAAACCTTTACGGTTGCTCGTAACAGTACTGCACGTGTAAGTACATACACAGGCAAAATTTTCTGCCAAAGCCACTGAAGAAAAAAAAAAATGTCAAAATAGAGGTGTTGGTGCTGATGGTGAAATGGTTCAGTAAGAGACCATACTACATCATGTCTCAATCCATGCGGTCTGTTTCCATTATATTTTTTACCTGTGTAAACATCGAAGTTTACAAAATATCCATTGTCTGATTCACAAACTTCCCATACCTTGATTCCCCATTTAGTGGGTTTGGCAGGTGTGTACTGTCGAAAATGTACTCTGCACTTACAGCCTATCATGGCTTCATCTACACAGATTTTTCTCAGGTAGATACACAGTTTTATAACTATTAAGGAGTAAATCAATTACAGGACGTACCTTGTACAGGGGGTCGTAGTTTAGGTCGTTTTTGCCGGGGGCATTAGCAGAATCAGTTAAATGTAAATACTGAGATATTTTCGAATACCACGTCTTCGACATCATACTTGCGATATACGGATCACCATACCTTATGTCAGGACTCCAGTAGTTCCCCATTCGAAGAAGCCGTTTAACACCAAATATAATATTGATTGTGAAAAACGCTCTCATTTCCGCAGTATAAGTTGGCTGCCATAGTGGATCGTTTCTTTCGCGAATAGAGATTATACGTTGCGCGTATTTGTTTGTTTCCTCCGTAACATTTTCAAAAAAACTTTCCGATAAAAATATAAAATAGATAGTCCAATGATTGAGTATCAGGAGGTAAATTGTGTTGTGGACCAGTGTTTTCTGTAAAATCAATAATAGTGATTAGAATTAGTGTTGTAATCTTTGAGCATGTTGCTATGTTTACGATATCTTTTTCATCACTTTCGTTTTTATCACATGTTTTATGGGGTGTCTATTTCTGTCTGTGTATTATATATATATATATATATATATATATATGTATATATATATGTATGTATGTATGTATGTGTGTATGTATGTATGTATGTATGTATGTATGTATGTATGTATGTATGTGTGTGTATGTATGTATGTATGTATGTATGTATGTATGTGTTTTCAACCACTTGGTGTCTATTGTTGAAAAGACTAAATCAAATCAAAATCATATAATCCGCCGATTAAATTATACTCATGTCACATAAATGTAAATTTGATGTACAAATTTGTAATTAATTTATTACTGAGTATTAAGTGAAACAGCTGTAAGAAGAAAAGATGACCGATTTGTTAATAATAAACAGTTATTAATTTCCTAATCTCTATTTTATTTTCTTCTTTTAAATGGATATAAACTCTAATCTCTCTTAAAAAAATATCTTTTGATAAGCATAACAAATGCGCAACCGGTAAAAAGAACTTTCACCTAATTAAATTACTTAAATTATTTTGTCAGCATTTTCTTCATTTCCTTTTTTATATATCACAACTCGTGTTCCACATCTCCTTTTTTTAAATATATATATATATATATATATATATATATATATACATAGACACACACGCACACAATTATATATAAAATGTGTGTGTTTGTGTTTGTGACACTCTGCATCGTTTCACAACCAATGTTGGCTTGCTGTTTACATCGTCGTAGCTTAGCGTTCCATTAAAACCATTCAAGGCGTTGTTCCAGTTTGGTCGCAGCTGAATGACTGAAACAGATTAACGAATTAAGGATTTCAGCCAGTAAACAAGGTTATTGCGTGACATTGACTTGTAACTTACAAACAGCAGTCAACCATATCCCTAGGCCTATTTTGGTCCGGGGTCACATTCTTGGAGGGTTTAGTCGAACAAATCGATCTTGATACATATTAAAAAAAAAAATCTGAAAATTATTCCACCAGTCTCTTTGCTGAACCGCTATTTTACGCGGACGTAAACAAACCTATACCAATTGTCAAGTAATGGAGGGAGAATGAACACAAACATAAAAATACACACGCATAAACATACATACATAGTACGTACGTACATACATACATACATACATACATACATACATACATACATACATACATACATACATACATACATACGTACATACATACACACACACTCACGATTGCACACACACACATATGATTCAGGTAATACTGTGTCTAATGAAGATTGGCAATAGGCATTATTTGAATTGGATTTGAACTCTTCAGTATACTCTTTATACCATAAGCTTTATGAGTATGTACAATATATTAACATTCACTCTAATCACCATCGATCAGTACTAAATGACATAATCAACAGTATCTCCATTATAACATTTGATCTTTCAGCAAATGAAGACATCATTAATAACCAAGTCACCCTATTATAATCAAGCTCTATGTACTAGCGGATTCTCTGACAAAGTAAAATATGAAGTCTAAGAATTAGCCAAGCTAGATTCTCGGAGACCATTCACAACGCGTTCGAACCCAGCATAGCAACCCATCCTACCAGAGATAGAGTGCCCACCCCAATCTTCTACTCTATTTCAAAAGATTTACCAGAAGCATCTCCTACCTAACCCTAAGCGCAAGAGCACACACATGGTAGATAATCCGAAGCGAAATCGAGATGCCAGATATCCACCAGGAACACAAATTCCATACCCTCACGGTATACCAAATAAAAGTGGGAGGAGAAACATTCTTTAGTTTACACCCCGTTTTTCCTTAAACGTCAAGAGCCTACCTCAGCAGTTTTTTTTATATCAAGTCCAATTTCCACCACAACACAAGCTCCACTCAATGTTAAATTACCCACAATTAAATTATCGTTATTCGCAGCTCCTAATACCGAATCAATTATAGCAGCATCAAATAGGCGCAAAATTAACCGATATAACTTACATACCACCACAAATAATAATAATAATAATAATAATAATAATAATAATAATAATAATAATAATAATAATAATAATAATAATATAATAATAATAATGTTTTCTTTATTAGCCGGACACAAAACAAATAGGGATAATACAGCACAAGGTACAAGTGAGGTTTGGCACAATATCATGTATAAAATAATTAAAAAAAAACAATTAACAATACAATTAAACAATAAAAATTCTCCAAAAGGGGCTGTTTCTCTCAGTTACCCCGACCGCCAAGGGCACCTTAGCAGGTGCCTCTCATTTTCTCAACTCTTCCGGTTTACAAGCGAACGTTCAGAGCAGGCCTATTCACACGGGTAATCCTCGCTACATTCGCCCACCTTTCAACAAAAATACTGGGAGCAGTACTTCCCTCTCCACCCTAATTTTCCTTTTCAAGTGGAACTTGCAAAAATCGATGAGAACTTGGCTGAAGAGGAAGGTTTCTGTCTTCAGTCCTTTCTATCTCGTCCACCACTCTATGACCTTCGCCATAGCCACCAGAGAAAAACTGCATAATACCAGGTAGTAGCTCTCATAGCTTCTGATCTTAACTTGTTGGAAGTGTTATCATATATATGTTTTGTCTTTCTGCAAAAAAATGGCCTACAGCAATTATTCTGCTCAATACCTATTTCTTTATTACCCACAAGGGGCTAAACATAGAGGGGACAAACAAGGACAAACATAGGTATTTAGTCGATTACATCGACCCCAGTACGTAACTGGTACTTAATTTATCGATCCCGAAAGGATGAAAGGTCAAGTCGACCTCGGCGGAATTTGAACTCACAACGTAACGGCAGACGAAATACTGCTAAGCATTTCGCCCGACGTGCTAACCACGGACTTGCTTGTCAGTTGTTTGACCGTAACTAGTTTAATACGTCCCTTAGTGGTTCACAATATGTGCATCTCTGATCACGAGCAGCAGTAGTGAATGGGGGAGAGGTTATCATAGCCATGTGCTGAGAGGGATTTATGAGCTTTGAATAATTCACCTCTGGTAACATGGGTATTTCGTTCATAATCCTTAAACAACCTTTATTCAGGGACATTTTTTAGTGGGATGGGCTACTCGACCTGAAGAAAATTCTAACTGGGCCCCACCTGCAATATCATGCGCTGTTTATCTTGATATGAGGTCACCATGCTGCGCACATATGGTCGTGATGCACGTGCCTGGTGTACCTTATCAGACGGGTAGTGGTGTTGGGTATATTGGTCCTTGTGTATTTGTACCCCAGCGTCACTTTGATGGCGTGCGCTACTCCTTCTCTTGTTTTTTAATAGTAATAATAATAATAATAATAATAATAATAATAATAATAATAACAACAACAACAACACCTGTAATGTACACAACACAGAAGGGCAATCTATTATGATTGGTAACAAAGGTAATAACTCTAATAATAGCAATAATAACGACAACAACAACAATAATAATCCTTTCTACTATAGGCATAAGGCCTAGAATTTTGGGGTAGGGGACCAGTCGATTACATCGACCTCAGTGCGTAGCTGGTACTTAGTTTCAACTCGACAGCATTTGAGCTCAGAACCGTGAGACAGAAGAAATACCACTAAGCATTTCGCCGGGCGTGCTAACGATTCTGCCAGCTCGCCGCCTTAATAATAATATAATAATAATAATAATAATAATAATAATAATAATAATAATAATAATAATAATAATAATAATAATAATAATGATGATGATGATGATGATGATGATGATGATGATGATGATGATGATGATGATGATGGTGGTGGTGATGGTGGTGATGGTGATGGTGATGGTGATGGTGATGGTGATGGTGATGATGATGAATACCCTGATGCAGTACCAGGCAGTGGCTCTCATGGCTTCTGATCTTAACTGATTGGAAGTGTCACCATGTACATTGTTTTGTCTTGGTATAAAAGATGGGCTACAGCAAATATTCTGCTCAATACTATAGATTTGCTTGTCAGTTGTTTGACCTTAACCATAGTGGCTGACGACATGTGCATCTCTGACCACGTGCAGAAGTAGTGGGGGAGCATCATAGCCGTGTGTTGAAAGGAATTCTTGGAGGTTGGGATATTTCATCTTTGGAAACATGGGTGGTTCGTTGAACATCCTTAAACAATCCTTATTCATGGACTTTTGAGCGGGATGGGCTGCTCGACCTGAAGAAAATTCTAACTGGGCTCCACCTGCAAGGTCATGCGCTGTTTATCTTGATATGAGATCACCATGACGCGCACATATGGTTATGATGCATGTGTCTGGTGTACCCTTATCAGACAGGTAGTAATGATGGGTATACTTGGCTTCGTATATTTTACCCCAGTTTCAATTTGATGGCATGCACTGCTCTCTCACTCAATGATGATGATGATGATGATGATGATGATGATGATGATGATAATTATTATTATTATTATTAGTAGTAGTATTATAGTACTGATAATAGTAATACAAACAACCCCGACAATGCCGCCAGTGTAACGAATACTGAGATTGATAACCACCGTAAGATGAGCTAAATATAAAAATGCAAGCGAGAATGTGGACAAACATGGTAACGTCTCTGAGAATAGGATTCCCAGTACTACTCTTAGTAATATTATTACTAATAATAAGAATATCAAATCTATATAACTCTGGAATATAGCATATATAAAAAAGATGAATCTGACAGACCCAATTTAATTCCAGATATATATCTCCGGAAAAATATTAACAACATAGGAAAGATGCAACCGTAAAGTATGTAGTAATTGCCCAATACAAGGTAACTGTCGCAGTTTTAACGTTGTTTATAAATGTACGGTTCTTAAGCTCTCTCTGGATATACGTTGGTGCCACCGTCAATTTTAAACGCCAATATATAACTCATCTAAGCTCTTTTGAATCTACTAAACACAATAAATCAACCTCACCAGCAAACCAAATACATAATCTTAAGCAAAACAGAGTATCATATAATATTATTTTGTCTATTATCGATACTGGAGTACCATACCAGGACACAAATGCTCTGTGTTGGTTATACCTAAAGAGTTGTACAAATTCTATTACATAACCCACCACAATTTTTGAACCGGCAAAATGAAGCGCAAACCAACTGTGTCCACAAATTCTTCAAAGCATTCAAATTTCATCTCAAATCGGAATCTAGCTCTTTGAATTTCTCCACACAATTTTCACCCACAGAAATTAGAAGTACTCTTTTTTCTCTTTTCTCTTTTCTCTTTTACTTGTTTCAGTCATTTGATTGCGGCCATGCTGGAGCACCGCCTTTAGTCGAGCAAATCGACCCTGGGACTTATTCTTTGTAAGCCCAGTACTTATTCTATCGGTCTCTTTTGCCGAATCGCTAAGTGACGGGGACATAAACACACCAGCATCGGTTGTCAAGCAATGCTAGGGGGACAAACACAGACACACAAACATATACATACATACATACATACATACATACATACATACATACATACATACATACATACATATACATATATACGACGGGCTTCTTTCAGTTTCCGTCTACCAAATCCACTCACAAGGCTTTGGTCGGCCCGAGGCTATAGTAGTAGACACTTGCCCAAGGTGCCACGCAGTGGGACTGAACCCGGAACCATGTGGTTGGTAAGCAAGCTACTTACCACATAGCCACTCCTGCGCATGCCTATTTAATTTGATTTAAATTAAGCCGTAGTGCACTATTGTATATATATAGAGATCTGAAATCCTTATTTACTCCCCCTATTCTAAAATTCACAACTTACTTGAACTCTATGATTTCATATTCCAAAATTCTTTGTTTCGGTCTGCATTCTGATCATAATTCCAATACAACGATTTAACTAAATATCATTTTGTAACAACTACATGCTATATATTTTAGCAATTTCTTACAGATATTTTAGCAATCCCTTATAGATATTCTTAGCTAATGTACAAATTTTATGATCTTTCTGTTTACTCCTATGCTACTCCTATACCTACATTTAACCATATTCATATTTTTCATTGGATTTAGAATTTTAAATGTTAAATCTCGATTGATACAGTAAATAAATTCCTTATTCTGGTAACTACAAATAAACGCATACATATAAAGCACAATCACTGTCCTCATCATGTATCTTATAGTTTTTAACCAGCTGAAACTGAATCCTATCTTTGCCGATCTATAACCATACATGAATATTATTTCTTATTCATTTTACCTCTCTTCTCCTCTACTTCGTATAACTTTTTCCTTCTCACACATAATGCATGACCACCATACAACATAACTAGTGGTAGTAGGTATATTTTATCTTGTACGTCCACCCCCACTCTGAAACTCTAGGCCTAACTTTTCATGTAATGTTCCCTACCTCGTGGCTAGTGTAGCTTAATGATAATTCTAACTTACTAGCCTCACATACTGTTGCTATTCTACAATGGTCTTCTACAAACCAATCCACTTAGCATCCTTCTTCCCTACCTATATTAGCATTGGCCACTTCTTTCTATGTGTTTTCCTCGGAAATAAAATGGTAGATTTGGAGAAAGCTGTATCTCTAACACAGTGATTTTCAAACTTTTTGCTAGAGCGGAACCCCAAGGAAACATTCCACTGGCTCGAGGAACCCCTGTGCAATAATTTAATAGTCTTATGCACACATCTGCACAGGAGAATTAAAAATTACTGCCGATTTTAGAAGTTTTGTAACTTCTTGCGGAACCCCTTCACTGTACTGGCGGAACCCTAAGGTTCAGCAGAACCCTGGTTGAAAACCACTGCTCTAACAAGAGCATGGGGCTTAGCTCCTAAAGAATGCTAGCGTTTATAATCAGGATATCCTCACAAATCTTATAACTCGTATAAAAGAGGATATCAAGGAAGGAGTTATTACTGTTGCCGCTTTGCAGAAGTATTTTACATTATTATTATTATTATTATTATTATTATTATTATTATTATTATTATTATTATTATTAATATTATTATTATTATTATTATTATTATTATTATTATTATTATTATTATTATTATTATATTATTATTATTATTATTATTATTATTATCATTTATCATCATCATCATCATCATCATCATCATCATCATCATCTTCATCATCATCATCATCATCATATTATTCTTATTATTATTATTATCATTATCATTATTATTATTGCCTTTGCACAGCTTCTAACGCTAGAGATGTACTACAGTGTCAGCTGTTCACTACCAGTGTGCCTTTAATATAAAGGATTATTATTATAATTAAGGTGGCGAGCTGGCAGAATTGTTAGCTCCGTCTCTGACATATTCTCTGAAGTTTCATAACAGATACATTTACATTATTGATTTCAAATTTTGGCACAAGGCCAGCAATTTCGTCGAGGGACGGAATAAGTCGATTACACCGACCTCAAGTGCTCGATGAACAAAATGCTTATCGGTTTTTCGTCCGCCTTCACGTTCTGAGTTGACTTTAACTTTCATTCTTTAGGGGGTCGATAAAATAAGTACCAGTTGATCACTGGTGTCCATGTAATCGACTTTTCCCTCTCCACCGAAATTGCTTGCCTTGTGCCAAATTTGAAACCATTATTATTATTATTATTATTATTATTATTATTATTATTATTATTATTATATTATTATTATTATCATCATCATCATCATCATTATTATTGTTGTTGTTGTTGCTGTCGTCTTCTTCTTCTTCTTCTTCTTCTTCTTCTTCTTCTTCTTCTTCTTCTTCTTCTTCTTCTTCTTCTTCTTCTTCTTCTTCTTCCAATCAGGACTCACGCCATTAGCCACAAAGAATAATCTCTAATTCGAGCCTACTCTAAGCTACTAAGAATGCGTCTGGCAACTTGAAGATCCACCCACCACACGCGATAGACTGGCGGTTGCACGGGTGCGAAAACTACGTTGTTATCCTCATTCCGTAAACGGTGGCTTTTTAACGGGTGCAGAGCTGAGCCATCCTGGGTACAGAGGATTCGCAATCTAGACTAGGGTCTGAAAATTTACCACACCACAGTGGGTTACACCATGGTTCCTCTGCTTTGTGGCAGAAGGAGGAAGAAAGAGTGAGAGAAAGTTGTGGTGAAAGAGTACAGTAGGGTTCGTTCCCCAACCCCCCCGCTGGAGCCTCGTGAAGCTTAGGTGTTTTTGCTCAATAAACCCTCACAAAGCCCGGTCTGGGAATCGAAACCGCGTTCTTACGACCCCGAGTCCGCTGCCCTAACCACTGGGCCATTGCGCCCCCCCATTGTTGTTGCTGTTGTTGTTGTTGTGTTGTTGTTGTTTTTGTTGTTATTGTAGTTGTTTGTATATGTGTGTGGGTGTGAACTATGAATATGACTGCAGGAAATGTCCGACAAGCAGCGCCATATGTCGCTATTATGAAGGGTGTGTGTGTGTGTGTGGAAAAGGCCATTTTTTTTTTCTCAGATGTGCAGATCATGGACCGATATAACAACACCATTTTGAAACGGGTTATAAAACAACCGCCAACGCATTAATCTCGATCACAACAGCAGGAGCAGTGACAACTTTATCAATGCTGATATTGCTAAGCAGAATGGTTTAGTCATTAAATCATTGAGAGGAAGGTAACGTTTGCGGTGATGTCAACACGGCTTACCGAATTACGGAAATATATAAAACTGACATCCGATATACAGCAAAGTTATACACACAGCAGTCACTGTTAGTTTATATACAGCCTCTACTCGGATGTTACACAAGGAGAGAGTTTAATGTTTCAACATTCTTTAGTGACATTTAAGTTTAATGCCCTGAAGCACCTTGAGTGTTGACAAATTATGCAATAAAATAAATGTACCAACCAAGTCCTGGGGCTGATTTAATTGACTTATTCACTATCCACAATTCAAAACATATGGCCTTACAGCAATTTTAGCTATTTTCTTTTTAAATAATCGCAGGATTACCAGTTAGTTAATATAAGTTTTATAACTAGGAATTAAATATTAATACTTCATTATTTTTTTCAGTACAGTTGAGTATGGCATTTTCTAATGCCATACCAATCTCCAGCTGGTTTAACTGTTTTATCTTATATTTTTTCATCATCATCATCATCATCATCATCATCATCATCATCATCATCATCATCATCATCATCATTTAGCGTCCACTTTCCATACTGGCATGGGTTAGACGGTTTGACTGGAATTACCAAGTCGGAGAGCTGTACCAGGTTCCAGGCTAGGTTTCTACGCCTGGATGCCATTCCTAACGGCATCGCTCCAAGAGTGTACATTGGTGCCTTTTACGTGTCATCGGCACTGGCCTTGACTACGGTTTCACTTGGCTTGACGAGTCTTCTCAAGCACAGCAAATCGCCAAAGCTCACAATCACTTGTCATCGCCTCCGTGAGATCCAACATTCGAAGATCATGCTTCACTGCCACGTCCTACGTCTTCCTGGGTCTACCTCTTTCACAGGTTCCCTCCACATTTAGAGATTGGCACTTCTTTATGAAACTGTCCTCATCCATACACATCACATGACCATACCAGCGCAGTCTTCTCTTGCACACGACATCTGATGCATCTTATGTTCCCTCTGATGCCCCTTATGTTCCCTCTGATGCCTCATGTTCTCTCTGATGCCTCTTATGTTCCCTCTGATGCCTCTTATGTTCTCTCTGATGCCTCTTATGTTCCCTCTGATGCCTCTTATGTTCCCTCTGATGCCTCTTATTTTCCCTCTGATGCCTCTTATGTTCCCTCTGATGCCTCTTATGGTCCCTCTGATGCCTCTTATGTTCTCTCTGATGCCTCTTATGTTCCCTCTGATGCCTCTTATGTTCCCTCTGATGCCTCTTATGTTCTCTCTGATGCCTCTTATGTTCCCTCTGATGCCTCTTATGTTCCCTCTGATGCCTCTTATGTTCCCTCTGATGCCTCTTATGTTCTCTCTGATGCCTCTTATGTTCCCTCTGATGCCTCTTATGTTCTCTCTGATGCCTCTTATGTTCCCTCTGATGCCTCTTATGTTCTCTCTGATGCCTCTTATGTTCCCTCTGATGCCTCTTATGTTCTCTCTGATGCCTCTTATGTTCCCTCTGATGCCTCTTATGTTCCCTCTGATGCCTCTTATGTTCTCTCTGATGCCTCTTATGTTCCCTCTGATGCCTCTTATGTTCCCTCTGATGCCTCTTATGTTCTCCTCTGATGCCTCTTATGTTCCCTCTGATGCCTCTTATGTTCCCTCTGATGCCTCTTATGTTCTCTCTGATGCCTCTTATGGTCCCTCTGATGCCTCTTATGTCTCTCTGATGCCTCTTATGTTCCCTCTGATGCCTCTTATGTTCCCTCTGATGCCTCTTATGTTCTCTCTGATGCCTCTTATGTTCTCTCTGATGCCTCTTATGTTCCCTCTGATGCCTCTTATGTTCTCTCTGATGCCTCTTATGTTCCCTCTGATGCCTCTTATGTTCTCTCTGATGCCTCTTATGTTCCCTCTGATGCCTCTTATGTTCTCTCTGATGCCTCTTATGTTCCCTCTGATGCCTCTTATGTTCTCTCTGATGCCTCTTATGTTCCCTCTGATGCCTCTTATGTTCTCTCTGATGCCTCTTATGTTCCCTCTGATGCCTCTTATCTTCCCTCTGATGCCTCTTATTTTCCCTCTGATGCCTCTTATGTTCCCTCTGGTGCCTCTTATGTTCCCTCTGATGCCTCTTATGTTCCCTCTGATGCCTCTTATGTTCCCTCTGATGCCTCTTATGTTCCCTCTGGTGCCTCTTATGTTCCCTCTGATGCCTCTTATGTTCCCTCTGATGCCTCTTATGTTCTCTCTGATGCCTCTTATGTTCCCTCTGATGCCTCTTATGTTCCCTCTGGTGCCTCTTATGTTCCCTCTGATGCCTCTTATGTTCTCTCTGATGCCTCTTATGTTCCCTCTGATGCCTCTTATGTTCCCTCTGATGCCTCTTATGGTCCCTCTGATGCCTCTTATGTTCCCTCTGATGCCTCTTATGTTCCCTCTGATGCCTCTTATGTTCCCTCTGATGCCTCTTATGTTCTCAAATTTTTTCTCCTCAAGACGCTTATATTCTGTCGTACATGCACACCGACATTGCACATCTAGCATACTAGCATCATTTCTTTCAAGCCTTCGCATGTTCTCTGCACTCACTGCCGTGTAGCATGGCTGTTCGCACACAGGTATCTTACAATCTACTTTTCACTGAGGCAGAGGCCCTCTGTTACCAACAAATGTAGAAGCTCTCTAAACTATGCTCAGCCTATTCTTATTCTAGCAGCTATGCTCTCGGATCATCCGCCTCCATTGCTTTCTTCGTCACCCAGATAACGGAATCTATCAACAACTTCGAAGTGTCTGGCATTTGACGAAGTCTATTTTCTGTACATTTCTGGTGTTTATTGTACCTATACATCTGTCGCACACAAAGACTATTTTCTTTGTTAACTTTCTTCTGATATTTTCAGCCCATCGTGCAGCACTGCGTTGAAGGCTTTTAGTCGAAAAAATTGACACTTCTACTTATTTTTATAAGTATTATACTTAGTCAATCGATCTGTTTTGCCGAAGCGCTAAGATTATGGGGGCATAAAAAAACCGACACTGGTTGTCGAGCGGTGCTGTGAGGTCAAATACAAGCACAAAAGTACGCACGCACACACACACACACACACACACACACACAAACACACGCACACACACAAATACGACGGCTTCCACACAGTTTCCGCCTACCAAATTCACTCGCAAGGCATTGGTCAGTCCGGGGCTTTAGTAGAAGACACTTACCCAAGTCACTGCACAGTGAGTCTGAACCTAAAACTGCGTAGTTGCAGAGCAAGCCTCTTAACCATATTGCCATATATATGTATATGTATACGCAGGAGTGGCTGTGTGGTAAGTCGTTTGCTTTCCAGTCATATTGTTCCGTGTTCAGTCCTACTGTGTGGCACCTTGGGCGAGTAGCATCATTTTTTGTTTTGCTGCACTATTTGAAATTTGGTGTAATGATGTAATTTTTCACGTTGAATCTCAGGGTCTAATTCACTTGTTCCAGAAAAAAAATTTTTAAATGTTACATAGGCGCAGGAGTGGCTGTATGGTACGTAGCTTGCTTACCAACCATATGGTTCCGGGTTCATTCTCACTGCGTGGCCTTGTGAGTGCATTTGGTAGACAGAAACTGAAGGAAGCCCGTCGTATATATGTATATATATATATATATATATAATATATATATATATATATAACGGGAAGCTTTATGAAAATAGACAAAAGACGAAGGCAGGTGGAAAACAAACGAACAATTGTATTAGTATGGCGCTCAGGAAATATAAATAAAACAAGTCTTTAACGTTTCGAGCCTACGCTCTTCAACAGAAAGATACACAGAGAGAAAAAAAACACAGAAAGAAGGGAGAAAAAAAATGCGTGCAGTAGCTAACGAATCAACATGGCGATCTGATTTCGGCCAGAGGTCAAAGATCAAACATGAGACGCGAGAGCGAAATAAGGGGAGATAATAGGGTTGATAATATGGTTGAAGGACCAGCTAATAGTGCGTAGGAGGGGTCTGGACGTGTGTATGTATAGGGTTGGTGTATGTATTAGTATGTATAAGGGTGTGTGTGTGTGTGTGTATGAGAGAGTATTAGTGCGTAGGATTGGTGTGGACGTGCGTATGTATGGGGTTGGTGTATGTATTAGTATGTATTAGTACGTATTAGTATGTATAAGTGTGTGTGTGTGTGTGTATGAGAGAGTATAAGTGCGTATGAGGGGTCTGGACGTGTGTATGTATAGGGTTGGTGTATGTAGTAGTATGGCACATCATATATGATGTGATGTGTGAAGTCGTGTGGTGTAGTGAGGAGAAGAGGGGGGGAAGGGGGAGGAGAGGGGGGAAGAGGAGAGGATGGAGGAGAGAGAGGAGGGGGAGAAGGAAGGAGGAAAGAGGGAGCAGAGGGAAGGGGAAGAGGGAAGGAGGGAGGGAGAAAGAGGGAAGAAGGGAAGGGGAGTAGGGGTGAAAGGATGAAGGACTGAAGAAGTAGGGGTCGGGGGAAAGGATAGGTGAGGAGGGGGGAGAGGGGGTTAGATGAGGAGGGGGGAGAGTTGAGACCAAATGGCGTATAAGAGCGAAGAGAGAAGATTAATTCCTGTTCACGGCGCAAACGGGAATCCGGATGGCTCTGTGTAAGGACAAACCGAACACAGATAGGTGTTGCAAGGAGTGACCGGTGGAGCGGAAATGGCGTGAGACCGGTGTGCCGTTCGCAAGGTGGATGTCACGAAGGTGTTCCGCGAACCGGTCAGCCAAGCGGCGTCCCGTTTGTCCGAATGTACAAGGAATTGCAGAGAGAGCAAGAGATGCAATAGATAATATTGCTGGAGGTGCAGGTGAAGGAGTGGATGATGGGATAGGGTCGATGGTGGGTGCTAGTGAGGCGGGTGGTGTTGGAGAGGTAAGGGCAAGTGCGGCAACGTGGGCGGGAGCAGGGGAACGAGCCGGGTTGGGAGGTAGGGTCAGGGAAGGAGCTATGGACCAAAAGGTCTCGAAGGTTGTGGGCTCGTTTGAAAGAGGGGAGGGGTCGGTTAGGGAAGAGGTGTGAAGTGGACGGGTCGGACTGGAGATGACGGAAAGCTCGAAGAATCGTGCGTTGGAGACGTAGGGTCGTGGGGTGGTAAGTGAGGGGAAAAGGGAGGCGGGAGACTACAGGGCGGTTCGGGGAGAGAGAGCAGATACACGGTCCACGGACCGTGCTCTGGCAAGGGCGGTGTGGATAGTGGTGAGGGGGTATCCACGTAGGGTGAAGTGGTGAGCCATACGTTGAGACTGAGTCTCAAAGTCATGGTCGTCACTACAGAGCCTACGTAGACGGAGGAATTGGGAATAGGGGATGGAAAGCTTGGTGTGTTCTGGGTGGGAGGAAGAGAAGTTGAGGTATGAGTGTGAGTCTGTGTGTTTGTAGTGAATGGAGGTGGTAAGAGTGGAGTGAAGAATGCTAACCGAAATGTCGAGGAAGGAGACAGAGGTGTTGGAGATAGTGGAAGTGAAGTGGAGGGCTGGATGGAAAGATTGGACGAAAGAGAGGAAGGAATCTAGATGTTCGCGGAGAGTGAGGTGGCACCGATAATGTCGTCGATGTAACGACCATATAGTTCGGGAGTGGGACCAGTGAAATTAGAGAATATTTGGCCTCAACATAGCCAACGAACAGGTTCGCATAGTTGGGGCCCATTCGCGTTCCCATGGCCACTCCCGAGACCTGATGGTAGAACTCGCCCGCGAACGAGAAGCAGTTCAGAGTAAGGACAAGTTCGGCCAGACGAATGAGTGTGGAGGTGTCAGGTACAGGGTTAGAGCGGAGGTCAAGAAAGTGTCGAAGGGCCTGCAGTCCTTCGTGTGAGGGATAACAGTATAGAGGCTTTGGATGTCCATAGTAAAAAGGATTTTGGAGGAGCCGGGAGGAAAGGAGAAAGAGTTGAAAAGCCGGAGAGCATGGTTGGTATCGTGGATGTGGGAGGGAAGAGATGCCACTAAGGGGGCAAGGACACGGTCGAGGTATTTAGAGATGAGCTCCGTGGGGCAGTTACAGGCGGAGACGATGGGGCGGCCAGGGTTGTTGGGTTTGTGGATTTTGGGGAGGAAGTAAATGGTGGGGGTACGTGGGGTTCGCACAATTAGGTTGGATGCGGTGCGGGGGAGACGGGAGGACGAGATGAGGTCGTGGACAGTAGAGGATACCGTCTGTTGGTAGCTACGTGTGGGGTTAGAGGGCAGAGGGGAATAGAAGGAGGTGTCATTGAGTTGGCGGAAAGCCTCGGCCCTATAGAGGTCCGCGCGCCACACCACTACAGCTCCACCCTTGTCAGCCGGTTTGATGATAATGTCAGCGCGCCGTTGGAGGGAACGGAGAGCCAAGAGCTCAGCCGGGGAGATGTTGAGGCGGCGTTGGCGCCTGGAGAAGTTGAACCGCTCCAATGCACGCTGACAAGCGCCCGCGAAAAGATCCACTGCTAGGATCTGGCCAGGGGCAGGCGTCCACGGGGATGGTCGGCGGCCCAGGCCAGTGAAGCAGTCCTCTTCGTTGGGTGTGGGTGGCGAGTCGTGGTAATGCGCACCCAACCGGACACGGCGCACAAAGCTGTGGACATCAACTCGCGTCTGGAATTCCTTACAGGATGGAGTGAGGGGGATGAAACGCAGACCCCTACCAAGGACGGAGCGTTCAGCCGCAGAGAGGGGAAGATCGGGGGGAATGGTAACAACAGACGGAAGTGGAGAAGGGGTGGGTGGAATAGAAGTAGGAGGGGTGGTAGGTATCGTGGAGGTCTGAGGGGGAGGGATTGGGGAGGTGTGTGGGGGGTGGTTGGGCGGGGCAGTAGGGTTAGGTGTAGGTGGATGGAGCCTATCGGGAGGGGAGAAGGGGTTGTAGGGAGGGGCAGTGGGGCTAGGTGTGGGTGGATGGAGCCTATCGGGAGGGGAGAAGGGTGGTGGAGGAGTTGGGGTAGTGGCGTCGGGTAGGGTGGAATGGAAGAGTGATTGGAGTTTACGAAGTTTGGTATCAGAAAGAAATTGATGGAAGAGTTGATTCAAATGGATAATGAAGCGTAGCATATATATATATACTAGCAGCATAGCCCGGCATTGCCCGGGTATGTAAGAGCCCCTAGTAGGCAACGACTAATCCCAATCTAGTCCTTTCCCTCTAGGGAACGAAGGCGCATGTGTAGGTTGCAATGTCTTCTCTTCACTCGAATACTTCTGTGTATACGATGTTCCTAGCTGTCCCTTTAGGCGAAAACATGAAAACATCATTGCGCCTCCCAACGCGTGAACAGCCCATGTACAGCCCAGAAAATAAGTTGCATATAAAAAGCTTAGATTCTCGACCCCATGTCGAATTTATCGATTTTTTCAGAACTGGGCGAACTTTTCAAAATTTTCGCTGTGTTAGTTTTGAATTATGACATTGGGCTATGTGTGTGTCAAGTTTCATCAGAATCGGTTGAAAGCCGTGGTCAGGGTGAGGGTACAACCTGACAGACACACAGACAGACAAACTGCCATTTATATATAGAGAAGATATATATATATATATATATGTATGTATGTATGTATGTATGTATGTGTGCGTATATGTTTGTATGTCTGTGTTTGTTCCCCCAACATCGCTTGACAACCCATGGTGGTGCGTTTACGTTCTCGTAACTTGTCGGTTCGGCAAAAATAGACCGATAGAATAAGTACTAGGCTTACAAAAAAATAAGTCCTGGGGTCGATTTGCCCGACTAAAGGCGGTGCTCAAGCATGGCCACAGTCCAGTCAAATGACTGAAACAAGTGAAAGAGTAAAGAATATAGGTTTAAAGTTTGATCATTTTTACCCAGTCAGAAAATAGGATTTGGAAGTTATTTTGTGCGTCACTGCATTGCGATGATAGCACGTGTTTTAAATATCAAACTGTAAACAGATGAAATACTGGCGGAATTCTCTTTTACGCACGCGAAATATCCCCTCATAACTTATTTATATTTTAGAATTTTCAGAAAAATTTTGTGAATTTGCATTCTACACACGGGAATTCATAAACCAAAATTCGAAAACTTTAAAAGCTATTAAGTCTATATTAATTTATGGCGAAAAATTACTATAAGCGCAGGAGTGGCTGTATGGTAAGTAGCTTGCTAACCAACCACATGGTTCCGGGTTCAGTCCCACTGCGTGGCATCTTGGGCAAGTGTCTTCTGCTATAGCCCCGGGCCGACCAATGCCTTGTGAGTGGATTTGGTAGACGGAAACTGAAAGAAGCCTGTCGTATATATGTATATATATATATATGTATGTGTGTGTGTATTTGTGTGTCTGTGTTTGTCCCCCTAGCATTGCTTGACAACCGATGCTGGTGTGTTTATGTCCCCGTTACTTAGCAAAAGAGACCGATAGAATAAGTACTGGGCTTACAAAGAATAAGTCCTGGGGTCGATTTGCTCGATTAAAGCCGGTGCTCCAGCATGGCCGCAGTCAAATGACTGACACAAGTAAAAGAGTAAAAGAGTAAAGAGTATAAACAATTATATCAATAATTACTCTACACAATTACAATAATTGCTATACACAATTATTATTGTGTGTAGTAATTACTATGCACAATTACATCAAATCTATTGGAATAGAATTGAAGAGACTGAAAAGTGGCAACCAACAAGAAAAACAAAAAACAACAAGTATCTTCTACCATAGACTCGGGCCGACCAAAGCCTTGTGATTGGATTTGGTAGACGGAAACTGAAAGAAGCTCGTCTTATAAGCGGATCTGGTTCATAGAAACTAAAAGAAGTCTTCTCTGCGCGTGCGTGTGCGTGCGTGCGTGTGTGTTGTGTGTGTGTATTTGTGTGTGTATGTATATTTGTGCGTGGTCCATCTTTATCCCCCAACCCACCGCTGGACAACCGGTGTTGATGTGTTAATGTCCGCAGCGGTTCGGCAAAAAGACCGATAGAATAAGTATCAGGCTTGAAAGACAAGTACTGGAGTCGACTAATTCCATTAAAAGTCTTCAAGGCAGGTGCCCCAGCATGGCCACAGTCTAATGACCGAAACAAGCAAAAGAAGACATGTGTCACTCCTGATGTAGAGTTTATTAAAGAAATTTAAGTGTCGATATACCTATTTTTTTTTACTATCCACAAGAGGCTAAACACAGAGAGGACAAACAAGGACAGACAAACGAATTATATCGACCCCAGTGCGTAACTGGTACTTATTTAATCGATCCCGAAAGGATGAAAGGCAAAATCGACCTCGGCAGAATTTGAACTCTGAACGTAACGGCAGACAAAATACCTATTTCTATTTCTTTACTACCCACAAGGGGCTAAACACAGATAGGACAAACAAGGACAGACAAACGGATTAAGTCGATTATATCGACTCCAGTGCGAAACTGGTACTTATTTAATCGACCCCGAAAGGATGAAAGGCAAAGTCGACCTCGGCAGAGTTTGAACTCAGAACGTAAAGACAAACGAAATACCTATTTCTTTACTATCCACAAGAGGCTAAACACAGAGAGGACAAACAAGGACAGACAAACGGATTTAGTCGATTATATCGACCCCAGTGCGTAACTGGTACTTAATTTATCGACCCCGAAAGGCTGAAAGGCAAAGTCGACCTCGGCGGAATTTGAACTCAGAACGTAACGGCAGACGAAATACTGCTAAGCATTTCGCCCGGCGTGCTAGCGTTTCTGCCAGCTCGCCGCCTTAAGTGCCGATATACCGGCCTAAGAATAAATACATTATCCAATAAGTCTACCACGCGTTTGTAAACAGCTGGGATGTTATAAGAGAGAGGCTTGTCTGCAGCTTCTGGCGACCGAGTTACGAACTACGAAAAAGCTGTCTCGTAAGGTCAAACGAGTGGAGACGAGAGACGTGTTAAGTGAACTTTCGGGTTCAGAAACTGTGGCTAAAGCCTATGACTGTCGCTTCTGTAATTTGTGTTGAGGTCAAAGTATCTCAAATCAGTCTCCCGTCCTCTCTTCCCCCTCTCCTTAATAGTTTGTTTGTTTGTTTGTGTGTGTGTGTTTGCGAAACTGTGTAGAGGCCTATACGATATATATATATATATATATATATATATATATATATATATATATATTATGTATGTATGTGTTGTGTCCGTGTTTTCGTACAGATTTGAGAGAATATATATTAAAAAAAAAAAAACATGTTTCGACTTAATAGTTGTCTCTATTGAATGATTGGTGTGTGTGTGTGTGTGGTGTGTGTGTGTTTCGGGAGGGAAGAAATCATTACTTAGGTTACTGAGTACAAAATTAAGAAAGACATTTGCAAAATAATGATAGAGTGGGAAAAGGAGATGAGGAGGGGAAATATAAAGTATATCACGCACGCACACACACACACACACACACACACACACACACACACACACACACACACGCACACACACACGCGCACGCACACACATACACACACACTCTCACACACACGCACACCCAGGCACAAATACATATATGCGTATGTGTGTGTGTGTGTGTATATGCATATATATTTGTAGATGCATGTATATTTGAGGCATTCCAGTGTAGATATTATTGCACTCAGTAAAACCAAGTTACTTTGGTGAAAGTTCTTTTAATGAGCTTGAAGAAGATTATGCCTTCTGGAAGGGCTAAGAGAGTGTAGCGCTAGCATGATGTCGGCCATTTTGTAGGGAAACAGGTCTACTATATAAACTGGCTGTGATAGCAACAGGCCGATGTCACTTCGTATTCTCATTACAGAGAGTCACAGTCTTAGGTTACTGAATGTCTAGTTAAGCTTCGTCTCTGATCGGCAAAACAAAATCGCTTCTATCGAGCGTTAAATCAAAACACTAAGTAACATACCCAAACAAGACAAAGTAATCCAAAGGACGATTTTAATGTCAGTGTAAAAAGAAATATAAATTCCTGGTGTCAAGCGACAGGGAAAAACTGATAGCAATGGCAACAAACTTCCTTCTCTGTCCAGAGCATGACCTCACCATTACCAATACCAAATTTTACCAGAAAAAAGCAAACAGATGGACGCCAGTTCAAATACTGGCGTCTCGTATCCGGAACGTTTGCCGCAGGAAAATTCGCCTCAGGATTTTTGGCCGTAGGAAAGTTCGCGGCATAGGGAATTTTGTCGCAAGACAAAAGATGAATTGCTCCCTTCGGTATACAATTGTTTCAACCTTTCCGGATACGATATACAGGGTGTCCACAAAGTCTGGGTACATGGGGATTAACACATACTTTAAGAAATTATTATTTATTATATTTAATTCTTTATAATATGGTTTTATTTACTCCATGTACCCACATGGGGATTAACACATACTTTAAGAAATTATTATTTCTTATATTTAATTCTTTATGTTATGATTTTATTTACTCCATGTACCCAGAATTTGTCGACACCCTGTATATATCGTATCCGGAATGTTTACCGGAAACATTTTTGCTACACAAAAAAATATTATCGAATGAATAAAGAGAATTTTAATGAGTTAAGAAATTACTTTATCCCTTCTTATTGGTTGGAACAATTATCTACCGAC
This sequence comes from Octopus sinensis, assembly GCF_006345805.1. Classification (NCBI taxonomy): domain Eukaryota; kingdom Metazoa; phylum Mollusca; class Cephalopoda; order Octopoda; family Octopodidae; genus Octopus; species Octopus sinensis. The sequence goes on from NC_043014.1 coordinate 37,713,758, forward strand.
GGGAACAATTCCTTTTTTGTCTTGTGGCAAAATATCTTATGCGGCGGACTTTCCTACGGCCAAAAGTCCTGAGATAAATCTTCCTGCGGCAAAAATGTTTGCGGCAAACTTTCCTAGAACCTTGACACCTTATTGTCTACAAAATAGGGAGAAATACAAATTCCTGGAACTGATAGCAATGGCATAAAATTTCCTTCTCTGTGCAGAGCACGAACTCACCATTACCAATACCAATTCCCCAAAGGTGTTTTGTTTTTAGAGAATCTAGGAACCGATTGGGAATAATATGCAAACCACCCATTAATAAGAGATATGTGTTGTTTATTTGTAGCACGGCAATTTTTTCAAGCGGAATTAAATATGAGGATATCATGAGGTAATTCGAATTCGCTGTGTCTAATTTGATGACCTAGAATGCAGATAATTTAGTAGAAAAGTTGCTTTCACCATTATTTAGTGTCATAATTGATTTACGAGCAAACAAATTTAAATAAACATGTATTATTTGTCTTGAATTAGTATATGTAACGCCATCATTCAAATAGGCGTACGCTCCTTTCAATTAATTTCTACAACTGAGATTGATTATAATGCATTGAAAACACGCAATTCTGTTTATAAGAGAGAAACTAGTACGCTTGCACTAAAGCAGTAGACCGCCTGCTACGATAGTAATAATTCAGATATCATTGTAATGTAACGCAACGCAACCTTATCTGGGGTATCTTCTGACGGCTGTAAGTTCCTAATTGATATGATACCTTCTTGACTACAAGAAAACAGTTTTCAGTTCACTGGAGATTTGATTACAATAGTATAACTCCTTGGACTAACGGTTGGTCTTCAAGTACGCGCTACGTAAGCCGATAGTATTAAAAATTGCATGAAGATATTTTCTTAACTATATCGTTCGTCTAAGTTAGGCAGTGAATAAGCTAAAGAGGTAAACTTATTAATAGCTTCAGAGAAATTAACCACTAAGTTCCTTTTGCGTTTATTGTTAATCGCATGTACTTCTACTCATTGAAGTGCATCACGTGGTTCGGCAATGTCTTTTGCGTCATCCTATTCAATTTGCCAAAGAGCAAAACTCCTAGTCTGTTTGTGAGGGGTGACCCGAATTCAAGTGTAGCAAACAGATGTTTGTTCAAAAAGAAATACCTAATGTTTGAGCAGCAACCTGCTAACAAGAGGAAATGCATTTGGGAGTATGGGTGATCTTTTATTTTTACGTCTAATTCCTAATATTCCCTGAGTTATGATACCAGTTTAACTAAAGTCATCGATATTACAAATCATAGTTTTTAGTTGGCAACCTTTAGTTATACCAAACTTAATCAGAGTTAGAATTTTTGGAACTACCCTTGTTTGCGAGTCTCTTTAGAAAAGTTCCGTGAACAGATCAGTCAATGATAAAGTATTTTTTCTTTCTCTTTTTTTCTTTAATGCGGAAAGTATATTGAGAAATGTCGCAGAAAATAGAGGCACTCGATGGTTATCTCGAAAATCTACAGACATTTGGACGGTGTTCTTTTTTTTTCTTACGCGTGAATCAAATAGTATCGTAGGATGGGCATTGGGTTTGATCATTTCATGAAAAATTCCCGCGAGGCGCAGCAAAGAACTGAATTGTTTCATTCCGAATTTTGATTTTTTTTCTGGCTTTTCCACTGAAAGTTACTGTTTGATTTTCTACTTGAAGAATAGGATTATAGGTCTGAGTATCTTCTATGGCTATTACCAAGTTATGAACCTAATGCACGGCTGAAGTTAGCGGCTCTAGTGTTGTTTTCTAGAAGCCTGATTTGTACACGGGCAAAATACATTCCGCTATAAATGAGTCACGTATATTTTCAACGCTTGCTATGTCGGCGACGACATGTCACAGCCGGGCTTCTGAAAATATTTTGTTTTCTCTCTCTCTCTCTCTCTCTCTCTCTCTCTCTCTCTCTATATATATATATATATATATATATATATATATATATATATATAAATTCTATAATTATAAGCATAATTATAATTAAGGTTCAGCAAAACTTGCTTCACCACATACCGAAATTTAGAAATAGCAGTTAGATACTATTTCACTACCAAAAGATATCTCTCAGTCAGTAATACTCTCAACTCACGCAGGTAAACAGAAAAAATAGAATTCTCTTTACCTGCATGAGTTGAGAGTATTACTGTCTTGGAGATGTCTTATGGTAGTGCAATAGTATTTAACTGCTATTTCTAAATTTCGGTGTGTGGTGAAGTAATTTTTGCTGAACCCTAATTATAATTATGCTTATAATTATTGACTTCATGTATAAGGTTACCGATAATGGTTCTTTTAACATACCGAACTACTTGGTAAAATTATTAATTATCAATTGATTAATTAATTTTACCCATTATTATTATTATGATATATATATATATATATATATATATAATATATATATATATATATATAACGGGAAGCTTTATGAAAATAAACAAAAGACGAAGGCAGGTGGAAAACAAACGAACAATTGTATTAGTATGGCGCTCAGGAAATATAAATAAAACAAGTCTTTAACGTTTCGAGCCTACGCTCTTCAACAGAAAGATACACAGAGAGAGAAAAACACAGAAAGAAGGAGAGAAAAAAATGCGTGCAGTAGCTAACGAATCAACATGGCGATCTGATTTCGGCCAGAGGTCAAAGATCAAACATGAGACGCGAGAGCGAAATAAGAGGAGATATATATGTATATCAAAGTATTTCAAGGTTGATTGTTGCTTGTACTCTTGTATTACATTACGACTTCATTTGGTAGTTGAATGACAACGTTACGACTTCACCGTAGGTAGTGCACTCAGAAGTAAGTCTTCGAAATTTTCTGAACATTTTTGGAATTCCAGATAAAAGTCAATGGTTGTTTAGAATGTAGCTTTATAACCTTGTAGCGTTATACATCACAAAGACAAACAGCTAATACTTACAGGTGTGTGACATCTCAGGAACTGTTGGTAACACATTGAGTCTTTCAGATCTTCATCTATTTTTCATACCTATTAAAGGCTAAATTTCTTTCGAATTACACCCTGTTGTCTTAAATAAGGATAGACACATTGGATAATGTAGTCCAAACAGGTAATACGCCTTTGATTATAGGCCTTCTTGATCAATTCAGCAAGGGACACGCTGAAATAGTAGCCAGATTACTAAGTGTTGAATATGGGGCTGAATCAGTAACAAAGTGTTTCTTTTGGCAATTTAACTCTTTGGCATTGAAACTGGTCATATCAAGCCCAAATATTCCACCTGTTTTGTGTCCGAGCTGAACAGATCAGGCTTCTCATCACTACCCAGCAATGTCATTCTAAAAGTAATCACATTACTGAAATCTGAAAGCTATGAGATAATGCATGATTAATTCGAAGCAATTTGAATGAATAAGGATTACATGTGATGGAGTAATCTGAACGCTAAAGGGTTAAGGGACAACACCCGAGTTGTGTCTGCAGTTCTGTCTTTTATCGATTGTGATGAACAGTTTAATTGCAGCAATAATGTGATTCCAGCAGTTTAAGATTCAAAGATCTATTTTTTGTTGAGAAATGAATGAGTAATGAATCAGTTTTACGTTTTACTTGTTTCAGTTATTGGATTGCGACCATGCTGGGGCACCGCCTTGAAGGGCTAAGTCGCTAAGTCGAGCCAGTTGACCCACACACTTATTTTTAAGTTTGGAACTTGTTCTATCATTTTCTCATTTGCCAAACCGCTAAGTTAAACAAACGGGAAACACTAACATACACACACTCACTCACTCACTCTCACACACACACACACACACATATATCGTATAGGTCTCTACACAGTTTCGGGCCGTCCAAGAATTTGGACCTGGAGATCTCCATTTCCAGCGACTTCGAGGGCCATCTCCCAGTGGTGTCGGGCGCCAACGAAGAGCCTTCGACTACAACAAGATGACCAAAGTTTTTTTTTCCAAGGTCTGGAGTCTCCCGTCCCTAAGCCCTACACCATCACCTAATCACCCTTGCCCGTCTTGTTGCTTAACAACAACAACACAGTTTCAGTGTACTAAATTCACTCACAAGACATTAGTCGACGCGGAGCTATAGTAGAAGACACTTGCTCAAGTTGTTACGCAGTGGGACTAAATCTGAAATCTCGTGGTTACAAAACGAACTTCTTAACCAAACATCTATTTAACCTAGACTAGCGACAAGGTATAAATATGTGATGGTTATTCTTTTATTCTTTTATTTGTTTCAGTCATTTGACTGCGGCCATGCTGGAGCACCGCCTTTAGTCGAGCAAATCGACCCTAGGACTTATTCTTTGTAAGCCTAGTACTTATTCTATCAGTCTCTTTTTGCCGAACTGCTAAGTTACGGGGACTTTAACACACCAGCATCGGTTGTCAAGCGATGTTGGGGGGGGGGGACAAACATACACACACATACATACACACACACACACACACACAACACACACAAACACACACACACACAGGCACACACACACATACACACACACACACACACACACACATATATATACATACATACATATACATATATATATATATATATATATATATATATATATATATATATATACGATGCGCTTATTTCAGTTTCTGTATACCAAATCCACTCACATGTCTTTGGTCGACCCGAGGCTATAGTAAAAGACACTTTCCCAATGTGCCACGCAGTGGGACTGAACCCGGAACCATGTGGTTGGTAAGCAAGCTACTTACCACACAGCCACTCCTGCGCCTAAAATAAACCGACGATGTCTGGATTTGAACTCGGATCGTAGAGGACCGAACTAAATGCTTTTAGCTCGACATTTTAGTCCGAATTCCCAGTTAAGTGACGAAAAATGATACGATTAGAGATATAGAATTCACTTTAGCTAACAAGAAGAGTGGTTGCAATATCCTAATATACCTAATATTATGTTGAAATAGCCTAGAAATATGCTCACAAGGTGTGGTTAGAAGTTTGAAGGTTGTCGCTATATGCTTTTTAGTAGTAAGGTGTAGAAACATTTTTTTAATTAAAAGAGGGAGCGAGCTGTGACAAGAGGTGTAAGTATATGCTGAGATGCATTAAGAACATGCTTGCATATTTAAAGATGTGGTTTATGAGCAGAGTTATGTGATTACATGCGTTTAAGCTGTAACTGTAGGTCTAGAAATACAGTTAATATATGTGGAGCATTTAAGCTATTAATGTTGAGATGTAATATAAAGGAGGAGAACGAGAAGAAAAAATATCGTGCAGCATTGTTAATTCTGTGGAGGCGCAATGTCCCAGTGGTTAGGGCAGCGGGCTCGCGGTCGGAGGATGGCGGTTTCGATTCCCAGACCGGGCGTTGTGTGTGTTTATTGAGCGAAAATACTTAAAAGCTCCACGAGGCTCCGGCAGCGGGTGGTGGCTTAACAAGCTGACAGCCTTTGGTGTGCAGTAATCCCTCGCCATATCGCGGTTCACCTATCGCGCACTCAGTACATCGCGGATTTTTCTGGCTAATATATGTAAGTTTATATCGCGGACTCCTTAGTATAACCGGGTTTCTGCGGCCGATGGGCATTTATATTTTTTAAAGATTTTAATTATTTCTGTGGAAGGTTTTGAAACGTAACACCTGCGATGGTCGAGGGATTACTGTATCAATATTGCCTTCCAATATATAGGCACAAGCCTTTAAATTTTGCGAGAAGGGTCTAGTGGATTACATCGACCTCTGTGCTTAACTGGTACATATTTTAACGATTCTCAGAGGATGGAAAATGCCGGCATGCTAACGATTTTGCTAACTCGCCACTCTCTTTCATATATTGATATTAGCTAAGATTTAAGGCAACAAGCTGTCAGAATCGTTAACACACTGGGCATAATGCCTAACGGCATTTCGTCCGTCTTTACGTTCTGAGTTCACATTTCTGCAGCGGTCAACTTGCCTTTCATCCTTTCGGGATCAACAAAATAAGTATCAGTAGAACACTGGTACTTACCCCCTGATGGCAAGCTGGCAGAATCGTTAGCGTACCGGGCAAAAGGCTTAGCAGCATTTCGTCCGTCATTACTTTCTGAGTTCAAATTCCGCTGAGGTCGACTTTGACTCTCGAGCGAGATCGATAAAATAAGTACCAGTTGAGCACTGGGGTTGATGTAATCGACTTTCCCGCTATCCCCAATGAGCAAAGTGTGCTTGCATACCCATGCCTAGTGATAGCATAGGTAAATGATACTGGTAGTAAAAACGGATATTCTTTTCCCTTAGACGGTTATTCCAACCGCTGACTCTAAATCTCTATATACTACTACTACTACTACTACTACTACTACTACTACTAATACTACTATCAATTGAAACTAGCGTTTCAATTGATACGATCGATGGAACAGCAGTTGCTCATGAAATTCACGTGCGAGTAGCTGAGCACTCCACAGATAAGTCTACCCTTGTTCTCAGGGAGATTCACCGTGACACAGAATGGGACAAAGCTGGCACTTAAGAAATACAGGTACGACTTATTTTTGCCAGCTGAGTGGACTGGAACAATGTGAAATAAAGTGCCTTGCTCAAGGACACAACGCGTCGCCGGAAACTGATCTAACCATGAAGCCATGTGCCTTCACTATATATATATATATATATATATAATGGCGGTGCCCCAGCATGGCCACAGCTCGTGAGCTGAAACTAGATAGAATAAAAAAAAAATATATATATATAAAGAAGAAGAAGAAGAAGAAGAAGAAGAAGAAGAAAATGGAGATTAGGAAGTAAATAATTACTTATTATTAACAACAAATTACGTCTGTTTGTTGTTACACAACCCGTCTTCGTCTTTTGAATTTTTTTTTGTGAATTGTCCCTATATATATAATATATTATATATATATATATATATATATATATATATATATATATAATGTGTGTGTGCGTACATAGATATATGTATATATACGTTCGCAAGTATATATGCATGCATATATGCATGCATATATGTAATTTTAAATTTAAACTTACATAAAAACTGCTACCAACATTAGATTAATAGCATATGACATGCAAAATCCTAAGTTCAAACCTTAGCTCATTATATTAAACTATATTTGCAATACAACATGACATTTCATTTGATGAGGTCTCAGCATTTTACTCTCATTACGTCATTAACAAGCATTTCTTAAAAAAAAATTTGTCGTTGCCGTTCTTCTTGATTCTATTTACGTTGCCTGCAATTAGAATTCCTCGTGAAATAATTTATAATTGCTGGTCTTTTTGTTTCACAGGACCAAAAACTACATCAAACTTAAATTATCTGCTGACACTTAAAAACATAAATAAACCATAAGCAAGACTGCTGTTCCCACGCAGAATACATACACATATACAATCAAACGCACGTATTTATATACGTACACACACGCCCATGTATACGTACGCACACACACCTTCGGGCATACTCTCACGTACACTTAGCTGCGCATTACTCGAGGCAAGGCTGTGTGGTTTAAGAAGTTCGCTTTGAAGTCGCGTGATTCGGGGTTCGATCAAGTTATGTCTTGAACAAGTGTCTTCTTACCATAGCCTCGAGTCACCCCAAACCTTGTGAGAATAAAAATTCCATGGTTGTGACGGGGACGGACACAAATGCAAAGGCACGCACACCGTACATATATACATATATACACACATATATACATACACACACACACACACATACGAACATACATAATATATTTATGTATATATTTATATTTATAGTATATATATATATATATATATATAAGTATATATATATAAGTGTATATATATATATATATATATCTATATATATACTTATATATATATATATATATATAGACTTATATATAATTATTATAGTATATATATATATTATATATATATATATATATATATATATATATATATATATATATTATATATATATTATATATATATATATATATATATAGCTAATCCAAACAAGAAAGCACAAAAAAAACACAACAACGCGAGGACGTGGAACAAATATAGTATTATTGGACGCTCGAAAGAAGGAAAGAAGGAGGGTTTAACGTTCGAGCGGAGCTCTTCGTCGGAAACATAGGAGAAGGAAAGATCCAGAGAAAGGAAGACAGAGGAAAAAATCGCCAACGGTTACACACGAGGGGTTACATATATTCATATATACTATATATATATATATATAATATATATAATATATATATATAATATTATATATATATATAGATTAGAAGGGTTGGAGATGATGTACCGGTATTATATATTAGAAGAAATGAGGTACTCAGAAATCTAGATGGCTTTATATTTACAGATATTTATTAGTATGTTACATGTTTTTATAGATCATATATCATATATTAGCGCTTTCGTCCACTCTAGTGGAGTTTTCAAATTGAACTAACTTTTGCAGGAATTTTGACTCTTTTTATTGTATTATTGATTGTGTAGGGATGGGAAGAGATATAAGATAGTACAAGAGGGTGAGGAATGGGGAGAAAGTGAGAGAGAGCATGTGTGTGTGTGTGTGTGTGTGTGTGTGTGTCTGAAAGGGGTGTTAAAGAAAAAGAAGGAAAGGAAGAAGAAGGAGAGAAAGAAGAAAAAATTTGTTGATATCTTTGCAGTTAGTCAGTCTGTCAATAATAAGCATCTTAGCTTATGAGGGTAGAAATTGATATTAATCAATTAAAACCAGTGGCTTTGCATATTTAAAAAAATCCGAAGATTAAAAATTATATTACATACAAATTAAGAGGAAAACACACTCTTCGTGGTTAAGCGATTTGACGTCTATCTTTGGCATAGTAGGATTCCATTTTGGTGGTCATTCCTCTTAATTTGTATGTAATATAATATTCGGATTTTTAAAATATGTTAAAATAAATCAGAAACCATGGTCCAGGAAATAGATGGTAAATGTTTTATTTTTCATTCCCTTCGAGGATTTATCCCTAATTAGTGGTTTTGGACTCTAGCTGTTCTTTCTAGCATAAAGGATTCCTTTGATGGCAACCTCTGTGTTTAAATGTACACTGTATGTTATATGTTATATATATATATATATATATATGTATATATATATATATATATATGTATATATGTATATATGTATATATCACGTGATTACGTGACCGACCAGACCATCAGATGTTGTTACACATCGCTGGTCACAATGCGTTCGCATTGTTTTAGCCTTCGAATGACGCCACCCCGCTGGCTAAGCGAGCAGGCCAACAGAACAAAGAGTGGTAGAAAGAGTGGTGAAAGAGTACAGCAGGGATCACCACGCCCTGCCGGAGCTTCGTGGAGCTTCTAGGTATTTTCGCTCAATAAACACTCACGACGCCCGGTCTGGGAATCGAAACCGCGATCCTACGACCGCGAGTCCGCAGCCCTAACCACTGGGCCATTGCGCCTCCACACACACACACACACACACACACACATATATATATATATATATATATATATGCACATACATACACAAATGCAGAAAGGAAACGAAAGAAAAGCTTGAATAGCTAGTGGGATTTATTTGAAAAACAAGGCCGAATAAGAGTAGATTATCTAATACGCAAAATCGATTATTGATTAATTGAAATAATCTCAGCTTCCGGGGACATTAGAACGATTGTTTAGTAGCTCTTGGGACCAGTTCCAAACGAGAAAGGGTGATAATCTCAAAAGTCAAGAATTCTACATAATGGACATGTTCTCCTGGAAAAGGCGATCTGATTACTTGGAAACACGCACGAATGCACACACGAGCGCGCGCACGCATACCCGCCCTACATGCACATACTTATATGGTCCTCCATCGGTTTCGGTGTTGAGGATTCAGTTGTTCGATCAACTGAATTACCCGATCATTGAAATAGTGTGTAAGTGGCTGAGTATTCCAAATGCACCCTTAACGTAATTCTCAAGCAGGATCGGCGTGACACAATGCAAGTCATGCGTAAATCGATTAATGGCAATTACAATCCATCCAACGGGTTTCTGTAGAGTTACAAGTTGCGGATCCGTGGAATAAGCTGCCGGACGAGATTGTGAAGATGCCGACGACCGCTCGGTTCAAAGTCTCTCTTGACCAGAAATGGCCTGAACTCTTTGCATGAACACCCTCCCTGTACATAACTCCATGTCCCCCTACATGGCCTTGCTTTTTGCTTTTTGAGCCAAAAAATTAGCTTAACTTAACTTATGTGTCAATACGAAGCTGAAAGAAAATCACACACACAGACACACACATTTGTTTTATTGGCTGGTACTAGTATATTTGTCTCATTAAACATTCTTCTTTGACCAAGACGAACAAAAACAATAATAATGAATTTAACGAAAGGATTAAAAGAAAGGAACCGATCATCGAATAGACTTCTGGTAACGTTTAAGGAGGAATTGCACAAAATAATTAAGAATATAAAATTTAGAAAATTCCCTAGAAGACCCAATCATGGGTGCTTATAATGCCCTCAATCACATTTAAGAACGGTTATATTAGGTTGTCCCAAAAGTTCGTAAACACTTGCGAAAATTGAATTTTTACTCGCCAAGTACTAACAAAAACAACAAAAATTATTCCTCAAAATAAAGACCATTATTTTCCAAGACTTTCTACGAACTTTTGGGACAACCTTATAGTTCTTCCTTGTTGGTACACATTTGCTTATTGCTTATGTATGTGTATGTTTGTGTGTGTATGCGTGTGTAAGGTGCATGGCGCCCTGGTTAGAGCGTCGGGTTCACAATCATGAGGTAGTGAGTTCGATTCTCGGACCGGGCGGTGTGTTGCGTTCTTGAGCAAGACACTTTATTTCACATTGCTCCAGTTCACTCAGCTGTAGAAATGAATTGCAACAATTCAGCTTGGTGCCAAGCTGTATCGGCCTTTGCCTTTCCCTTGGATACCATCGGTGGTGTGGAGAGGAGAGGCTGTTATGCATGGGCGACTGCTGGTCTTCCACAAGCAACTTGCCCAGAATTGTGCCTCCGAGATTTGGCCATTCATGACTGAAGGTGGTCTTTACCCTTTATAGATGGCTGGATGCGTGTGCACGTACATATGGAAAATAGAATTTCTCGAATACTCTGAAGGATCCTTAGACGTAAATGTAAATAATTTCTGTTGCCTAGGCTGGTGCAAGTATACTTATCTCATTAAGCATTCTTCTTTGACAGAAAAATGAATAAAGACAATATTTGGAGGAGGATGTCCTGAACGTATAGTTGCTAGAATGAGGAACGGCTGGAGAATGTTCAATAGCTATAAACTCTATTGGTAACAAAAGGCATCTCGCTCAGAATGAAAGGTAGATTGTATGATACCTGATTACGAACGGCAGTGCTACATGGTAGTGTAACGTGCACCATGAATGCAGAGACCACGCAAAAACAAGAAAGGAATGGAGCTAGCATGCTCTTTTGGGTGTGCAACGTAAGTGTGAATGTAGGACGAAGTGGTAATGTTTTAAAAAGAAAATTGAATATAACAGGCGTCAGATTTTGTGTATAGAAGAGAAGACTGTGCTGGTATTATCATGTAGTGCGTATGTATGAGAACAGCTCCATAAAGAAGTGCGAATTGCGAGCTAAATGTGGCATGGGGCCTGTAGAAGGAGAATCGGGAAGATGTGAGATGAAGCTGTGCAGACCGACCTTTGGGTATTGAGCTTCATAGAGGAAATGAAAAAGGACTGAGATGATTGACAATTTGCTATGCTCGAGAAGACCTGTCAGTCTTAGCAAAGAAGATGGGCAAGTGTCTTCTACTATAGCCTCGGGCCGACCAAAGTCTTGTGAGTGGATTTGGTAGGCGGAAACTGAAAGAAGCCCGTCGTATATATGTATATATATATATATGTGCGTGTATGTTTGTGTGTCTGTGTTTGTCCCCCCTAGCATTGCTTGACAACCGATGCTGCTGGTGTGTTTATGTCCCCGTCACTTAGCGGTTCGGCAAAAGAGACCGATAGAATAAGTACTGGGCTTACAAAAAGAATAAGTCCCGGGGTCGAGTTGCTCGATTAAAGGCGGTGCTCCAGCATGGCCGTAGTCAAAATGACTGAAACAAGTAAAAAGAGAAAAAAAGAGAAAAAAAAAAAGAGAAAGAGAGGTCTTAAAACCATTTTGTTTATATCCATGCCCTGTACTCAGTTTCTCTCTGCCAAGCCTTCCCTGCAACGTATTTTCCTACCACACATTGCTCCATCACTCTTAAAACTAAAGCATTATATGAGAGCCGAACTGCACATATCTCACCCTCTTCTTTTGTACCGCCAGTTACTCCTCTCCTTAGAACCACTTCCTTCGTCACCCATCCCGCTCTCTCAGTATCACTTTATCACCACACCTTATCACTTTATTCATCACACCCACATCATCGCTCCTTACATTTTTTTGTGTGTTTGTCACTCACTATATCCATCCCTACGTATCTCTCTCTCACCCCTGCCTCACACTCTCCACACTATTTCCCTAGTTCTATTCTGTTTTACTATACTATTTCTCACCACCACACCTTTTATGTACTGCCATCTATCACATCCTCCTTGCCCCACTCCTATTTTCCTTCACTTTTCCCCCAAACAGGAGATTCACTGTTGACTTCGCCCCCGCCCGTATTTTGCTATTCACTGCATTCACCTCGATCCCCTGTCTCTTACCATCGATCAAAAGTGTTGCGACTTATCCGTACACTTTTCCCAATGCTCCCCTCTCTCTCTCTCTCTCTCTCTCTCTCTCTCTCTCTCTCTATATATATATATATATATATATATATATATATATATATATGCGTCTGTGTGTGTGTGTGTTGTGTGCGGAGGCGCAATGGCCCAGTGGTTACGGCAGCGGATTCGCGGTCGTACGACCGCGGTTTTGATTCCCAAACGTTGTGAGTGTTTATTGAGCGAAAGCACCTAAAAGCCCCACGAGGCTCCGACAGGGGGTGGTGGCGATCTCAGCTGTACTATTTCGCCACAACTTTCTCTCACTCTTTCTTCTGTTGGCCTGCTCGCTTAGCCAGCGGGGTGGCGTCATTTGAATGCTAAAACAATGCAAAGCGCACTGTGACCAGCGATATGTAGCAACATCTGATAGCCTGTCGCTTTCCGACAGTAATGAGACTGAAACAGTAACTGAAATACAGGCATCGTGTACAGGGTAAAATGACATTTTAATATTAATATTTATACTCGAGTTCAAATTCTGTCGAGGTTCACTTTGCCTTTCATTCTTGTTTTTTGTTCATGCCAAAATTTCAAATCAATATTCATGGGCGTAGGAGTGGCTGTGTGGTAAGTAGCTTGCTTACGAACCACATGGTTCCAGGTTCAGTCCCACTGCGTGGCAACTTGGGCAAGTGTCGTCTGCTATAGCCTCGGGCCGACCAAAGCCTTGTGAGTGGATTTGGTAGACGGAAACTGAAAGAACCCATCGTATACATACATATATATATATATATATATATATATATATATATATATATACACATTTGTAATGTGTGTGTGTAGGTGGGTTTGTGCCCCATACTGGGCATATATCTTTTGTAGGCGCAGGAGTGGCTGTGGGTAAGTAGCTTGCTTACCTACCACATGGTTCCGGGTTCATTCCCACTGCGTGCCACCTTGGGCAAGTGTCTTCGACTATAGCCTCAGGCCGACCAAACCCTTGAGTGGATTTGTTTGGTAGACGGAAATTGAAAGAAGCCCATCGTATACATATACATATATATACACACACATACACACACACATATATGTATGTATATTTGCATGTGTGTGTATATGTTTGTGTGTCTGTTTCGTCCCCCCAACATCGCTTGACAACCGATGCTGGTGTGTTTACGTCCCCGTAATTTAGCAGTTCGACAAAAGAGACCGATAGAATAGGTACTAGGCTTACAAAGAATATGTCCTGGGGTCGATTTGCTCGACTAAAGACGGTGCTCCAGCATGGCCACAGTCAAATGACTGAAACAAGTAAAGAGAATAAAAGGTGTCAAGCTGGCAGAATCGTTATCACTCCGGGCAAAATGATTAACGGCATTTCTTTCGGTTTTACGTACTGAGTTCAAATTTCGCCGAGGTCGAATTTGTCCTTCATTCTTTCGGGGGTCGGTATAAAAAAAGTACCTGTTGAGTATTAGGATCAATGTAATCGACTTATCCCCTCCACACAAGATCCTGAATTTGAGCCAAAATTAGAAAGGAAGAAAGAATATTAATATTTGTACTTCCTAATGTATTTTGCATGCACACCGATGCATTTATATTTATTTTGGGGATCTTTACCTTTTGACCGACAGATTTAAAAAAGAATTTTTTGCAACTAAATACTTTCAAATTTCGGATACTGGTAGAATGTGTCATAAAACATCTTTTAGTATTAGCGTTTTTGAGAAAAGCTTATATTTAGGAAGTTATTTTACGTTATAGTTGTCGTATTTTGGTAATTTCGACCAATCAATGTCGTGTATTCAGCTGCCGTTATTTGTCAACAACAACTATTGGCGGTGTATTTTTCGTTTGTCATTGTTATTTATGACATTGTTCATGCGTTTGTACTGGTTTTAGCTTTAAGGTTTTAGGGTTAGGGTTAGGGGTTTAGAGTTAGGGTTAGGGTTTTAGGGTTAGGGTTAGGATTAAAGTTAGGGTTTTAGGGTTAGGATTTTAGGGTTAGGGTTAGGGTTAGGGTTTTAGAGTTAGGATTAGGGTTGTCATAAATAACAGTGACAAACGAAATATATACCGCCGGAAGTTGTTGACAAACAACTAGTAATTTTATTCAGCTGAATACACGTCATTGATTGGTTGAAATTACCGAAATACTACAACTTTAACGTGAAATAACTTCCTAAATATAAGCTTTTCTCAAAAACGCTAGAGTAAAAGATGTTTTATATGACACATTCTACCAGTGTCCGAAGTTTGAAAGTGTTTAGTTACAAAAAATATTTTAAAAATCTGTCGGTCAAAAGGTAAATATCCTATTTTAGCTCTCTATTATTATAAAGTTTTGAGCGCTCAGTGGCTACTACATAAGGATAACCAGAAAGTTGTATTGTGAAATACCTGTTTTCAGCGCTTTGTCGTTAAAGCATTATTTCGTACAGAATAAAATGTAAGCAAATTGTCTAAGTGTCAAAAATCCCAAGCTTGTCTGTAAGATTCAATTGCCGAGTAGTGCCAGCATTTCGTAAAACACTAACCTTATTACTTCCACATCAATAACATGGAATCGCCCAAAACTGTACTTAAAATACTTCTATATGTACATAACCCAGTTTATTTCACTGGCGAATGAGAAGAAATAAACACGTCATGATTATTTTTCCACGTCATCTGGTATTTGGTATTCAGAAATTTATGTACGCTGTATAAGAATGTATACATATACTGATATACAGGAATGTACATATCTGTTCAAGAATATACATAGATAGTAAAAAAAAAATTAAAAAAAAAAAAAGCAAATGGGTATCGTTTTACAACAGATGTCGTTCTCTTTCTAGTTAAGTGATCTTTTCTTCATAGAATCTCACATCAATCTACAGGTCTATGCTATCAGACACTTCCAAATACTCTTTGAATTGTATGTAATTACCAAACATAAGAAAAAAATCATGATTTTTATTGCAAATAAAATATCGATTTCAAATATTTTTCTTGATGATAAAATATCTATTTCAAATAAAATATCGATTCCAAAGGCCAGCAGTTATGGGGGCAGTGGGTAAGTCGATTACTTCGATCCCTGTGCTCAACTGGTATATATTTTATCTTCCCCTTAAGGATGAAAGGAAAAGTCAACTTCGGCGGAATTTGAACTCAGAACGTAAGGACGGACGAAATGCCGCTAAGCATTTTGCCCGATGTGTTAAAGATACTGTTAGCTCATCGCCTTTTATTGTTAATAAAATATTGGGCAATGTTTCGTTTGTCGTAGCACACGTTTCCGTCGATTTCCTCCGTCGATTTCCGTAAAAAACTTTTATTTTTTTACATATGGCTTTGCGGGAATATTTGAAGTAATGAGAGCGAAAGAGACTAAGAGGAAGCGATTTTATGACGAGGGAATTTCTTTTTGAAGTCCCCGTGTGTGTGTTTGATGGGGTGTGGGAGACAGACAGTATGTTGTGTAAGTGAAGTGCTTCTGTTAGTGTGTGCGAAGAGACAGAGAGAGTAATGTGTGAAAGAGAGAGATAACTGAAATTTTTTACTCGGTGTATGTGTATATGTATGTGTGTGTGTGTATGTATGTGTGTATGTATGTATGTACGTATGGCCGATTCAGTGTTTACATTTTTTACGGAAATCGACGGAGGAAATCGACAATCGACGGAAACGTGTGCTACGACAAACGAAACATTGCCAAATATTGTTATAACAGCATATTCTCACTAACTTTGCTAAGACAAGAATTAACTTTATAAATCTATCCAATTTCAGCAGTATACTTACCTGTCAAGTCCATCCCCTCCCCACCGTGTTGGGGACGCTGGCAACGGGTAGTGTCAGAGCTATGCCGTCGGGAACTTCGGTTCCTGGTTGGGCCACCCAAGGCGGATTGGTCTGACACCGAGTGGTATTAGGGCTACAACCCGGCAGACGGGGCTCTGGTGAAAATCCTCGCAGTGTCTGTTTCGGCAACCGGCGCTTCCTCGGTCGTTCTGCTCCTGCGTCTGCGGACAATCTGCGGCAAACAAGATGTCTCCACATGTGGGATTGTTGGGGACCGTTTGTGAAACCCACATATTCCCACGAAACTGCTTCCATGGTAGAAGAAACCGACTCAATCCGCCCAGGGTGAATGTTGCCACAAGTACGAGTACTGTCAAGTGATTCAATTTGAGGCCGTGTATTGAAACTAAAACAATTACGAGATGGAGAACACGTATTACCTATTCAAAACCACACAGAAAATGTTAACTTTGTTAAAAGCATTTATTAGACTGTTTAATACGATTTTTGTCCTTGGGAAACAACTGTTATTTCCGATTTGCTTACCCCTGGGAAGCATGGAAAAAAAATTCCTTCAAACTTCGCATTTGTTACATTTTTTCAAAGCCCGAAGAATTTTTTTCATCACATGGCTGTGATGCTCCCCCACTAATCCTGCTCATGATCAGAGATGCACATATTGTCGGCCACTAAGGACATACTCAAGTAGTTAAGGTCGAGCAAATGACAAGCAAATCTGTGGTATTGGGCAGAATATTTGCTATAACTATATTTCTGCTTCAGCAATTCAGCGCTGAATCTGTCTGAAATGTAATGGAAAATAGGTCAGTTTCCAGGTCATGAAAGCAAAGTTTGAAGGGAATAGCAGTCATTTCCTTTGATTTCTAGATAGAAGCAAATAAGAATAATATTTACTGGCCAAAGACAAAATATAACTAATAAATAAGCAAGTAAGAATTTGTTATATGGTGTAAAATTTTTCGTCATGCCAACTACGATCTGATTGCAGATGCATTAGAATCACGTCAGTGACAAGGTTGCAGTTGGTGCGACGAAAATTTTTGACACGAAATTAATAAATATTGACGTTAACATTTTTTGTTTGTTTTTGGATAGCTTATGTGTATCTTCCACGCTGTAATTGTTTAACCTATCTATCTCGAAGAAATAAATAGGAGACAACCTCCCTAGTTTAAGTTTACAGGTTGAATTACTTCATTTCATGTACTAAAAATTATTTTCTTTTAGTAACTTTGTAACTCCACCAGCAATAAATAAATAAAAACAGAAAGAATAAACATGAATGTCACAACTCTTCATATTTTCAACGTAAAACTCAGGATTATTTCTCCGAAAGGAAACGGTTATTATGAGCTCTTTTGATATCACATTTGCTCTCATCGATTTTTTCAAAACAGTAGCTTTGAGATCGACTTTTTGTCTAATTTAAAACTGTGCGAAACTTAGTTCAATAA
This sequence comes from Octopus sinensis, assembly GCF_006345805.1. Classification (NCBI taxonomy): domain Eukaryota; kingdom Metazoa; phylum Mollusca; class Cephalopoda; order Octopoda; family Octopodidae; genus Octopus; species Octopus sinensis. The sequence goes on from NC_043014.1 coordinate 37,731,742, forward strand.
ACCATAGTAAAACGCATGAATTATAAAATATATCATAGCTTTTGTTCTCTTCCAAAAATTATTTATGACTGGAATGCTCAAAGACACGGTTTCATAAATATTACATCGATCTAAAACATAAAAAAAAAATGTGATTGCAAAACATGTGACGGTTCAGAAATCATACTATTGTATTTGCGTGTAGTGTAGATGTGTGTGTGTGTGTGTGTGTGTGTGTGTGTGTGTGTGTGTGTGTGCGTGCGCGCGCGCGTGCACATGCGTGCCTGTATGTATGTATGTATGTATGTTGCATGGTCGGGTCGTCGGCGACTAAACCAGCAACCCCACCAAGCTTGCTTGGTGAGGAGGGTGTTTATTGGACACCCTGCGGGATGAAAAACGAAACCCGTCAAAGGGCGGAGGAACTCTTGGGAATCAACGGCCATCCAATAAATGTCTTAAGGCTGTATCATGCGCGGGGACATAGAAATAATCGGACTGAATACCCGATCGCGCGGTTAAACCATTGGGAGTGAAGGACTCCTAGCCTTTGTTAGGGCATCCTTCTAGGAGAGGGTAACTCAGGTAACTGGGATAACTCCGACATAAAACCTGCGGCTCAGTGGCTACCGATGATGTTGACTTGTTCTTCTTTTCGGATTATGACTGCTGTTGCTTAGTGAGTGGGATTGACTCAGTGCACAGCCTTTCCTCACTTTAAAAAAAATCTTCTTGCACAGGCATTGCATGATAACAACATTGATTAAGCTTCGTGCAATGGCCATACTCGATAACGAGGGGGAAGCCACCATGTATGTATGTATGTATGTATGTATGTATGTATGTCTTTTTGATCGTTTTGTTTTTGCGTGTTTCAGTCATTAGATTGCGGCCATAGTAGGACATCGCCTTAAAAGAACTTTAGTCGAACGAATCAACCCCAGTACTATTTTTAAAGCTTGGTATTTATTCTAACGTTCTCTTTTGCAGCGTGATTAGTGACCTGTGGACATACAGCTAGGATTCAATGATCTCGACGTCGCCCTAAGGCGGTGTCGTTCTTTTTCACCCTGCCTTTGACCAGACCGGTTACGCCTGTCTGTGCTCCTCGCTCTATCCTTTAGGGCATTTTCCATTTCTCCTTTGTGTCACCCAGACCATTCTGTTTGACAGCCGCAATGGCCTTTTTCCGTTGCATATATATAATTATTCCTTTTCTGTTGTGTTTGTATACTTATTTTTTGTTGTTGTATACATACAACTGTTACATTATTTTAGTTTGTTTTGTTTATTTTTGTACTTATGGTATATGTTCGTTAGGTATTCCTTGTAGATTTCTACTCTGGCACTGCCGAAGACAGAGTAGTATCAATGTTAAAAGCGGGAAACCACTATCATCTCTTGGACATTGACTGATGAGGAATTAGCTGCTAATTTTCCATGCACTATGGTTTTGTAAAATTTTCCGATATGCTTTTGCTAAATTTTTCCGCCTATTGTGTTCCTTTTATTCAATCCTTGAAAATGTGTGCGTGTGTGTATAAGGGAAAGACGGGAGTTAAAGAAACAAGATCTATATGCATCTATATATATATACATACATATATATATTAACTTCATACATACCTAATATAATACATACATATATATATATATATACATACATACATACATACATATATATATATATATATATATATATATATATATATATATATATATATGTATGTATGTATGTATGTATATATATATAATGTATGTATATATATTTTATGTATTAAGTATATAATATATATGTATGTATATATATATAGATGCATATAGATCTTGTTTCTTTACTCCCGTCTTTCCCTTATACACACACGCACACATTTTCAAGGATTGATAAAAGGAAACACAATAGGCGGAAAAATTAGCAAAAGCATATCGGAAAATTTTACAAAACCATAGTGCATGGAAAATTAGCATCTAATTCCTCATCAGTCAATGTCCAAGAGATGATAGTGGTTTCCCGCTTTTAACATTGATACTACTCTGTCTTCGGCAGTGCCGAGTAGAAATCTACAAGGAATACCTAACGAACATATAATATATATATATATACTATATATATATATATATATAATATATATATATACATAGCAAATATATATATATACATACATATAAGATAATATAAAACTATGACATACATATAAATATAGCATACATAGATATATATATATACATATATATATATATATATACAACACATATATATATATATACACACACATAATATATACATATCTATATACATACATATATATACACACGTATATATACATATATATATACATACATATATATACACACACATATATATATATAAACATGCATATATATAATATAATATACATTATACATACATATATACATATACATACATATATAAATATACATACATATATACATATATATATATAATACATACATATATATACATATATATATACTACATATATATATACATATACATACATATATATATATATATATATATACATATATTACATTATATTATATATATATATATACTCTTTACTCTTTTCTCTTTCTTTTACTTGTTTCAGTCCATTTGACTGCGGCCATGCTGGAGCACCGCCTTTAATCGAGCAACTCGACCCCGGAACTTATTCTTTTTGTAAGCCCAGTACTTATTCTATCGGTCTCTTTTGCCGAACCGCTAAGTAACGGGGACATAAACACACCAGCATCGGTTGTCAAGCAATGCTAGGGGGACAAACACAGACACACAAACAAACACACATGCATATATATATATACATACATACGACAGGCTTCTTTCAGTTTCTGTCTACCAAATCCACTCACAAGGCATTGGTCCGCCCGGGGCTATAGCCGAAGACACATGCCCAAGATGCCACGCAGTGGGACTGAACCCGGTACCATGTGGTTGGTTAGCAAGCTACTTACCACACAGCCACTCCTGCGCCTATACATATATACATACATATATATATACATATATACATACATATATATACATACATATATATACATATATATACATATATATATATACATGCATACACACACACACACATACACACATATATACATATATATATATATATATATAGACAGAGAGGGAGAGTGAGAGTGAAAAGATGCAATGGAACTGGATTTTGTAGCTACGAGTTCTAAATTCAAATATGCGAGTTTCCCCTTTCTTACTCGCTGCAATATGGACTAGAGAAATAAATATACATGATCGATTGAACCAACTATTAAAGACCACTATCTCTTATCCAGTATCTTAATCGTAAAATTTCTTGTTTTTCCCCCCTTCCAGGATCCGTTGTGTGTTATAAGAAATTCCGTAAACGACGAGGAGTTTGTAAGCGACCGTTAAAGAGACAAGTCTATTCAACAGCCATTCAGTGCTGTAGTGATCGAGGTTCTGGTTGGACAAGGAAAGTGGTGAGTGAGCCTTTGCTTCTAACTATCTATTAATCAACTACTACTACTACTACTACTACTACTACTACTACTACTACTACTACTATACTACTACTAATAATAATAATAAATGCTCTGATGCAGTACCAGGCAGTGGCTCTCATGGCTTCTGATCTTAACTGATTGGAAGTGTTATCATGTACATTGTTTTGTCTTGGTATAAAGATGGGCTAACAGCAAATATTCTGCTCAATACCACAGATTTGCTTGTCAGTTGTTTGACCTTAACCAGTTGAGCATGTCCCTTAGTGGCTGACGATATGTGCATCTCTGACCACGAGCAGAAGTAGTGGGGAGCATCATAGCCATGTTTGAGAGGGATTCTTTGGGGTTTGAATAGTTCACCTCTGGAAACATGGTGGTTCTTTCAACATCCTTAAACAACCCTTATTCAGGGACTGTTTTGAGCGGATGGGCTACTCAACCCGAAGAAAATTCTAATGGGCCCCCCTGCAAGGTCATGTGCTGTTTATCTTGATATGAGATCACCATGTCGCGCACATATGGTTGTGATGCATGTGCCTGGTGTACCTTTATCAGACGGGTAGTCATGATGGGTATATTGGGCTTCGTAAATTTTACCCCAGTGTCACTTTGATGGCATGCACTGCTCTCTCACATAATAATAATAATAATAATAATAATAATAATAATAATAATAATAATAATAATGATAATAATAATAATAATAATGATGATAATAATAATAACGATAATATTGATGATGATAATAATAATAATAATAATAATAATATTGATGATGGTGATTTCAAATTTTGGCATCAGACCAGCAGATTTGGGGGAAGGGTTTAAAGTCGATCACATTGATCTCAGTGTTCAAATGATACTTATTTTAGCGATCCCGAAAGGATGAAAAGCAAAGTCGACCGCGGCGGAATTTGAGCTCAGAACGCAGCGATTGAAGGAATGCCGCAAAGCATTTTTGTCCCGTGTGCTAACGATTCTGCCAGCTCACCGCGTTAGGCGCGGTGCAAAGGGAATTGGAAACTTATTGTATACAGTGCTCAGGTACACAACAACTCATCAGAAAAGTCACCAAAACTGCATGAACATGTACATAGGTAAGCACTGGTAGTGAACAGTGAATAAGTCTTAAAAAACAAAACAACAGCAACAAAAATAATAAAAAAGACCGAGCTTTGGAGCCACAGGTGTACTGTTAGTGAATTTCAGGAAACATGATAGATTTGATGGGTGTAGTGTTTCGACAGCTACAACTGACGGCAGTAGTTTGGTAGTGCACTGGCAGAATAGTTACTGCGTTATTTATGATATATTTAATCTCATTTACGTTTGTATGAATAAACGAGTGTATCTGAAACATGTTTACTTCATGGTACCACCATAATCGATCGTGCATTTCTACTGTTTTTAGTTTTTTTTCCCGTTTTTCAGCTACTATTTTCAGAAATACTTTTTGCCCCAGCCGCCCCTCCCCTCCAATTTCTTCATTTTTCACTTTTTTCCGTAACTGTAACCCTAACCCTAAAACCCTAGCCCTAACCCCAAAACCAAACCCTAACCCTAAAACCCTAAAGCTAAAACCAGTACAAATGCACGAACGATGTCATAAATAACAGTGACAAACGAAAAAGACACCGCCGGTAGTTGTTGTTGACAAACAACAGCAGTAATTTTATTCAGCTGAATACGCGTCATTGATTGGTTGAAATTACTGAAATACGACAACTTTAACACGAAATAACTTCGTAAATAGAAACTTTACTAAGAGTAAAAGATGTTTTGCATGACACATTCTACTAGTGTCCGAAGTTTGAAAGTGTTTAGTTACAAAAAATTAATTTCTCGATCTGCTGTTGAAAGGGAAAAGATCCCTGTGTCGAACAAAATACTGGGTGGCTTTTCTTCAGGTTCTTTACGTTCCGAGTTCAAATGCCACCGGTGTCGGTTTTACTTTTCATCATTTCCGGGTCCACAAAATAAGTTCAGTCGAGCATTGGGTCGATGCAACTGACAGGTCCCTCCCACCAAAATTTTCAGGCTTTGCACTGATAGTAGAAACAATTACTTTCTTTTCTTTCTTCTTTTTTTTTTTTTGTTAGAGGCGACATGCTGGCAAAATCATTACTGCACCGAACAAAATACTTAGCCGCATTTCTATCTCTTCTTTACGATCTGAATTCAAATGCTGCAGAGGTCGATTACATTAGATAAATTAGATAAGGTAGAGGGCGGCGGGCTCGCAGAATCGTTAGCACACCGGGCGAAACACTTGGCGACATTTCGTCTGCCGTTGCGTTCTGAGTTCAAATCCCGCCGGTGTCGACTTTGTCTTTCATCCTTTGTAGAAGTATAACCAATTCATTGTACAAATTTTAATCACAAAATCTTATGTGGTCTCCAGGGTCATATGGATCCTAAGTGTTATATAGACCTCACCGCCAGAGTCATATGGGTCCCGGCTGAGAACCACTGGACTAGATCGTGTCACCTTGTCCGATAAAAGAAAAAAGGAAGAAAAACGAAACACCTGTAAATAATTGGTGTACTTCAAAACCATGAGATTTATATATGTGTGTGTGTGTGTTACTTTTTATTATTTCTAAATTGTCGCCTGCCTTTATATTCTGAGTTCAAATTGTCGTCTGCTTTTACGTTCTGAGTTCAAATTGTCGTCTGTGTGTGTCTATGTGTGTGTGTGTGTGTGTGTGTGTGTGTGTATTATTTTTTATTATTTCTAAATTGTCGTCTGCCTTTACGTTCTGAGTTCAAATTCCGCTGAGGTCGACTTTACCTTTCAACCTTTCGGGGTCGATGAAATAAAGTATCAGTTTGAACACAGGGGTCGATGAAATCGACTTAACTCCGCCACCAAACATGCCGGCTTTGTGCCCTATAGTAGAAAGGATTGTTTGTAAACTATTCTAAAGTGATAATTATTACATTTCAGGATAAAGTTGGGAAGAACTCCTATCGATGTACATCTTGCGAAATCTTGAAGAAATTTTCCCTGCCACCTGCTGATGGTAAGTTTGCTTTTTAAGTTTTTTGTTAACGTACCATATTCTCCTGGTGGATGGGGAGAATGGTTGATAGAATAAAGGTAGCGAGCTGGCAGAAACGTTAGCACGCCGAGCGAAATGCTCAGCGGCATTTCATCTGCTACGTTTCACCGGCTACGTTCTGAGTTCAAATTCCGCCGAGGTCGACTTTGCCTTTCATCCTTTCGGGGTTGATTAAATAAGTACCAGTTACGCACTGGGGTCAATGTAATCGACTTAATCTGTTTGTCTGTCCTTGTTTGTCCTCTCTGTGTTTAGCCCCTTGTGGGTAGTAAAGAAAGAGGTATTTCGTCTGCCGTTACGTTCTGAGTTCAAATTCCGCCGAGGTCAACTTTGCCTTTCATCCTTTCGGGGTCGATTAAATAAGTACCAGTAACGCACTGGGGTCGATATAATCGACTTAATCTGTTTGTCTGTCCTTGTTTGTCCTCTCTGTGTTTAGCCCCTTGTGGGTAGTAAAGAAATAGGTATTTCGTCTACCGCTACGTTCTGAGTTCAAATTCCGCCGATCTCGACTTTTCCTTTTATCCTTTCGGGTTCAATAAATTAAGTACCAGTTACGCACTGGGGTCGATGTAATCTACTTAATCCGCTTACCTTCCTTGTTTGTCCCCTCTGTGTTTAGCCCCTTGTGGGTAGTAAAGAAATAGGTATTTCATCTGCCGTTACGTTCTGAGTTCAAATTCCGCCGATGTCGACTTTGTCTTTCATCCTTTCTGAGTCGATAAAATAAAGTACCAGCTGAGTACTGGGATCGATGTAATCGACTTAGTGCCTTCCCCGAAATTTCTGGCCTTGCGCCAAAATTTGAAACCAATATTTTGCGATGGTGGAATGGTAGAACCATTAGAAAACCGTATTAAATGCCAGGTCAATAATTAGTATAACTTCCTAGTTCAGAATCTGCAGGATAAAGTTTGTGTTCCTTTTTGGTGTCCGATGAAATATATTTGGGTTGATTGAATCATCTCACTTCTTTCCCTGCAAATAAATTTGACCTTCTACCAATGTAAGAAATTGATGTTTCGATGTTTGTAACGTCTATTCGAATTAGATTTATTTCAGTATTTTCCCAACGATGTCCTTCAACGGATATCTTGATGCGCCGCTCGTTTCTCTTTTACTTGTTTCAGTCATTTGACTACGGCCATGCTGGAGCACCGCCTTTAGTCGAGCAAATCGACCCCAGGACTTATTCTCTGTAAGCCCAGTACTTATTCTACTTTTGCCGAACCGCTAAGTGACGGGGACATAAACACACCAGCATCGGTTGTCAAGCAATGCTAGGGGGACAAACACAGACACACAAACACGCACATATATATATATATTCATATATACGACGGGCTTCTTTTCCATGGTGATAACTCGCAGCCAGTTACACGTTTGGGCGAGAATTCGTCGTCCCTGACATAGGAAATAAAATGAATAAAGCATTCACCGATGTTGTGAATAGTTATCCGATTGATATTTATCTGGTATGTAGTTACTGCAGTATTTGTCCCAGAGTAATATCTCATGGATTTGATGTGTTAAAAATACAATAAATATCAAAGAGAGTCGAAAATTGATCCCATAGCGAATATCAAATTATATTTTACAAAATCCATGTTAATGGCTGAGCAAAAACTTGTTATTCATAAATGAAGCTTGTTAACCTTGTTATTCATAATTGTATTTATACACAAGTATCATGAATGTAGTTTTTTATTTACATATTTTATTTACATATTTTTTTCTTAATTTTTATTTACATATTTTTTTTCTTAATTTTTATTTACATATTTTTTTCTTAATTTTTAAATTAAACTTATAGTGCTTTAAAACATTCCATGCGAATTGCACCAATAATTGGCAACTCACATATGGAGTGCGCCAGTAATTTTGGTTTTAATCTCATTTCCAGTGCGTCAGGAAGTAAAAAAAAATCCAAGAGTTCTGATTTAGATAACAGGGAGTAGAAATTGACGCACCACGGTGTTGATTATGTTTTAAATTATTCTATTTGTTTTTTTTTCTTCTGCTTCTTCTCCTTTGCTTTTCTTCCCTCCTCCTCCTTCTCCTCTACCTTCTGTTCACATTCCGCCGAGGTCACATTTGCTATGCATCTTTGCAGAGTCGATAAAATAAGCACCAATTGAGCATTGGAGAAAATTGGATTATTGATGATCCTGTCGACTTCAGGATATCTGAAAACACACCGAAGTGATTTCAGTTTGCCTGCTTCAGATCCAGAGAACTTGTGTATAACTGTAGAAGATATGGACACAACTTCTTTTTGTTATAGGTCAGACGTTAGGCAAGCTAGATGGACTGACTCTGTGAAAGTCAATTGTCCTGACTATAAACAGATTGCTTATTTGTCTGGGCCGTCAATATCCGATGGAATTGCAGAAATTGATGTATTTTATTCCAGTTTTCTCCATCAGCCGCAGTTTTGTGCTAAAGCTCATCTCTCCAGATGATTTGTCAATCTGTTTGTTGACAATGTCAGTATATTTTTTCTTCTGGACGTCTACCCTCCTTTCCTCCCTCTTTCCAAGCACACAGGCTCCTGTTAAATGGCCATACCATCTCAGTTTTCTTTCTTTTCTTCACTGATGTTACAAGGTTTTCACAGATACCAGCGTGATACTGTGTAGTTTGGCATAAGACAAATTACTGTACCAACAAAAAGATTCGAGCCATCAATCCCTCATCGGTTAGTAGTTTCGTAGATTTATCGACTGAGCCAGTGACGGCAGTAACGTTAGCACGCCGGGCGAAATGCTTAGGTCGACTTTGCCTTTCATCCTTCCGGGGTCGATTAAATAAGTACCAGTTACGCACTGGGGTCGATGTAATCGACTTAATCCGTTTGTCTGTCCTTGTTTGTCCTCTCTGTGTTTAGCATATTGTGGGTAGTAAAGAAATAGGTATTTCGTCTGCCGTTACGTTCTGAGTTCAAATTCCGCCGAGGTCGACTTTGCCTTTCATCCTTCCGGGGTCGATTAAATAAGTACCAGTTACGCACTGGGGTCGATGTAATCAACTTAATCCATTTGTCTGTCCTTGTTTGTCTCCTCTGTGTTTAGCCCCTTGTGGGCAATAAAGAAATATGAGAATAAGCCTCACCTGCAATCCAATGGAATCTGCATCATCTAGAAGCTGTAATTGATTCAGCACTCAGAAGGAAGCATGTAAACGATCAAGCATGTTTCTTAGCTCGTCGAAAATTCAAGAAACGCATCTCAGTTAAGTCATTAATACAAACATTTAAACTATTATAATTGTTCAGTGCTTCCCTCTATCCTTGTGTAGGAGTGGCCGTGTGATAAGAAGCTTGCTTACCAACCACATGGTTCCGGGTTCAGTCCCACTGCGTGGCACCCTGGCAAGTGTCTTCTACTATGGCCTCGGGCCGACCAAAGCCTTGTGAGTGGATGTGGTTGACGGAAACTGAAAGAAGCCTGTCGTGTGTATCTGTGTTTGTCCCCCCCCCACATCGCTTGACAACCGATTCTGATGTGTTTACGTCCCCGTAACTTAGCGGTTCGGCAAAAAAGACCGATAGAGTGGGTGTTGGGCTTACAAAGAATAGGTACTGGGGTCGATTTGCTCGACTAAAGGCGGTGCTCCAGCATGGCCGCAGTCAAATGACTGAAACAAGTAAAAGAGTATACACGCGCGCGAGGACACACACACACACACAAGTGTATGCGTGTGTGTGTGTGTGTGTTTGTGTGTAAATCATACGTGTCATTCGTAAGCCGTGATTACGACTTGATAACATGATGTACCATGTTTTCGCTAATAGTTTTAGGTGCCCGTGTTGTCACGAGCCGTTATAAACACCGTCTCGATCCTCCTACTCTGTGGTCTAGCAAGGATATGACAACTTGGAGGAAAGAGATGAACCGCATCAACATTTTCATCTGAGTAGGCTAGGGCAACGTGAAATGAAGACCCATTACTGAAGGACACTACACGCAGTCTTGTCCATATATCGAACGCACAACCTTATCCGCGTATGGCCAACACCTTAACCACTAAGCCATGCGCCCTCACACACAAATATTTATACATATTTCATTCTTTACTTGTTTCAGTCATTGGACTGCGGCCATACTAGGGCACGGCCTTAAAGAGTTCTAGTCGAACGAATCGACCCCAAAACTTAATTTTCTTAAAGCTTGGTACTAATTATATGGGTCTCTAATGCCGAACTACTAAGTTACAGGAACATGAACAAACCAACACCGGTGGTGGTGGTGGTGGGTAAAACAACCACAAATACACTCATATATAGATATATACATATATATATATATTTACAACAGGCTTCTTTCAGTTTCCGTCTACCAAATCCACTCACAAGGCTTTGGCTGGCCCGTGACTATTGTAGAATATACTCACCTAAAGATTCAACGCAGTGGGACTGAACTCGGAACCATTTGATTGTGAAGCAAACTTCTTACATATTTCTTTATTACCCACAAGGGGCTAAACACAGAGGGGACAAACAAGGACAGACATAGGTATTAAGTCGATTACATCGACCCCAGTGCGTAACTGGTACTTAATTTATCGACCCCGAAAGGATGAAAGGCAAAGTCGATCTCGGCGGAATTCGTACTCACAACGTAACGCAGACGAAATACCGCTAAGCATTTCGCCCGGCGTCCTAACGTTTCTACCAGCTCGCCGCCTTTGTTTGTGAAGCAAACTTCTTACCGTGTATATATACATTGTTGTATTACACCTGTATATTTATTTTTATTACCGTTCTTTAAACGATGAGCATTTACTTAATATTGTTTGTTTCCCGTATCTTTTCTTGTTCTAGCTGTCAAGCCTACCCTTGCCCCCTGGGGAGAATGGACTGAGTGTACAGTGACTTGTGGTGCCGGGTGGCGGTCGAAGTACCGACAGTGTCCAACATGCAGGCCCGATGATTACAGAAACCGGCTCTTCCAGCCTTGCATGATCAGAAGTTACTGTCCAGGTAAGATGCAAATTGCACAGGGGTTTTGTTTTTAACGTTTTTATTGTTTAGGAAAATGAATGCGGCGAGTTGGCAGAAACGTTATACACACACACACACACACACACACACAGATATATATATACATGTGTGTGTTCGTCACGTTGTTGAATGGCAGGTGGAGGAGGGGGAGGAGAACAAGACGCAGAAGAAAAAGAAAACCTTGCATCTATTAACAGCCAATGAAACTTTCGTCTAAGTTATAAGTTTAAAAAACTTGTAAGAATGTAAATAGAAGAGCAGAAAGAAAAGTCAGAAAGCAATAAATAACGAAAGAAAGAATCCGTTTTAACGTATCTTCAAGTTAATGAGTCTTGCAAACCCAAACATTTGCACAAGAATTTTGAAAATGGTCCAAGCCAACGTGGGAGTAGCTACACAGTCAGTAAACCTGCTAAAAAATACCAACCAGATCACCCCCAATCCACAATATCAAAGCAGTTACAACAATAGCGTAAGTCAGGCGGGTGAGTCCACCCCTAGCGGCCCTTTTATTTAAGGGTGATACTTTTGAGTCCGCTGCATAAGGAGTGACTGCGAGGTTGGAAACCTCATAGTAGTGGTAGTAGTAGTAGTAGTAGTAGTAGTAGTAGTAGTAGTAGTAGTAGTAGTAGTGGTGGTAGTAGTAGTAGTAGTAGTAAGAAGAAAAATAATCTCTGTGTTAGACCGAAAAGAGAAAGGGGAGCTTATAAGCGAACAAAAAATACAGGGCGCTGAAAAAGGAAGTATAATATTGAAAGAAAGGGCCTGAAAGTAGTAATGGAGGAACTGAAACAGCGCCTCGTTGCAAAGAAAGCAAAGATAGTAAAATACGACCAAAGTATGAAGTGTTACCACCAGAATAGGTTATTCAGAGTGGATCAGAAGAGATTCTATAAAGAAATATATGGAGAGCATACAGATGAAAAGTTGATACGAAATAATATTGAAAGTCAAAGACAAGGAGCACAAGAAGGATGCTGAATGGTTGGAAGAACTGAAACAAACAGTAGTCTGTCCAAAACAGACAGAACTAGTCATTTCAGTTAGGGAAGTGAAGGAAGTCAGCAAGAAAAATGAGCAACTGGAAGGCCCCGGGACCAGATGGAGTTCAAGGCTACTGGATCAAAAGATTTGGTGAATGTCATGCACGAATAGCTGCGCAACTCAACACCTTGTTAAATGCCGACTAAGTAACATCAGAGTGGCTGGCATTGGGTAGGATAGTACAGTGCCTGAAGAATATCGAAAAAGGCAATACGGTAGACAATTACAGGCCGATATCCTGTTTGCCACTTATGTGGAAATTATTGACTGGGATACTCGCAGAGTCAATGTACGAACATCTGGAAAAAAATGGAGTCCTACCACATGAGCAGAAGGGTTGCAAGCGTAAGTGCAGAGGTACCAAGGATCAATTCCTGATAGACAAAACTGTACTAAGAGACTGCCAGAGGAGGAAAAGTAACTTAGCCATGTTATGATTGGACTAAGAAGCAGTGGTCGATAAAAAAAAAGGTAGCAGTAGTACCAGTAATTGTCGGAGCCCTGGGAACAGAGAGCAAAAATATCGAGAAATATGCGGAACAAATAGGGGCTACACTAAGGGTGGAGCACTTGCAGAAAATAGCACTGCTTGGAACCGCTCGAACACTTCGAAAGGTGCTCGAAAAATAAGAGGTGTTACTTTAGTTCACTGGTAGTGAACAGCTGGCACCGTTGCGCATCTCCAGTGTTAGAAGCTGTTAAAAGGCAATGATAATAATAACAATTCTTTGTAATTTTGGCACAAGGCCAATAATTTTTGAGGGTGAGCGTAATCGACGGGTACTTTATTTCATTTAACCTAAAAGGATGAAAAGCAAAATCAACTTCAGAACACTGCACGTACAGAGCCTAAAAAAATGTCGCTAAACATTTTGTCCGATGCTCTGAAAATCCAGCCAGCTCACCACTTTCCTAAGTAAATAGTCATAATAATAATAAAGACACTCTATTAGGTTAGTGTTTCTACTAGTCTATGCCAACTAATATACGATTTAGTGTGTGCTTAGCAATTAGTTCCCCAACACTTCATTAAGTAATGCAAAAAAAAAAAAAGAACTAAAACAAACAGTATCTTGGTAAGAAACCTCAAATAAGGCTTCCAGAGTTGTCTCCCGTACTTGCTAATGAAAATAGAAAATATGAATTGTTATCTTTAAAAAACTGAACTCTTTGCTTGATTTCGACCATTAGATTGCGGGCATGCTGGGACATCGACTTAAGAGAAAAAATAAATAAATAAATAAATAAATAAATAAATAAAGGGAAACGAACTGACAGCAGTAATCAATTCAGCTACAAAAATATATTCATATAAATGAAAAATGTACGCTGACAAAGATGGAGGAAACTGGTGCCTAAAACCAGTACCTTAGACTACTCAGCCACGTCACTGCCCGCTTGGCTTGCCTTTTTTTCCTCTGTGTGTGTGTGTGTGTGTGTGTGTGTGTGTGTGTGTGTGTGTGTGTGTGCATGTGTGTGTGGTGTGTGTGTGTGTGTGTGTGTGAGCTTGTGCGTTGGAGAGTGACATTAACAAAAACACACAACCAGGTATGAAACAAAGGAAAACTCGAAATTCGACGAACAGGTGATGGTCTGCTTCAGTATCATTGTCGTCGTCGTCATCATCACCATCATCACCATCATGATTGTCATCATCATCATTGTCGTCGTCCTCATCATCATCGTTTTATCGTGCACATTGCCATGCTCCCATGGGTCGTACGGAATTTGTTGAGGTGCATATCCCCAGCCGGATGCACCTCTTGTCATCAACCCTCACCTATGTCAAAGCAAAGTAATATTTCTCCATGAGCAAATATTTTCTCACAGGAAAATGGAAAAGAAGAGCATCGCTTGCATAACGGTGACACTCATTTACAGCTCTCACGCACACATTAACATACATGCATACATACATACTCTTTTACTTGTTTCAGTCATTTGACTGCGGCCATGCTGGAGCACCGCCTTTAGTCAAGCAAATCGACCCCAGGACTTATTCTTTGGAAGCCTAGTACTTATTCTATCGGTCTCTTTTGCCGAACCGCTAAGTTACGGGGAGGTAAACACACCAGCATCGGTTGTCAAGTGATGTTGAGGGGACAAACACACACACACACACACACACACACACACACACACACACATATATATATACATACATATGTACGACGGGATTCTTTTCAGTTTCCGTCTACCAAATAGAGTCACAAAGCTTTGGTCAGCTCGAGGCTATAGTAGAAAACACTTGCCCAAGGTGCCCCGCAGTGGGACTGAACCCAGAACTATGTGGT
>NC_043014.1:37751629-37796629 GCF_006345805.1 Octopus sinensis
GGCTTGAAAAGGGTGACGTTTATCGTTATTTACATTTTACAATAATTCGTGCACATCTTTTTCAAAATATCTGCATTATATTTCTTTAAAATGTCCACATACCTTATTCTTTCCGGCATTGTGCTGGTGTCTATTTTTTTGTACCACCACTCCCAGTCATAGTTTTCCACGTACTCGTGTACCTTCCACAGGTTCTCCTTGTCCATTAGCACGCAATGATCGTCCTCAGGCAAACCCAATACATTCACTATATCAACCTTGACCATTCCGTCCCACGAATTTACTTTGTTAATCCAATTCCTCAATCTGTCCATTGTTCATTAATATAAGTTTTTCATTGCAGGGTGAGGGTGGGTGGCTTTGAGGCTCCTGTGTGTTTGCAATTTTTTTTGTCAGACTGGGCATGAGGAGGGTTGGTATCTGTAGGGAGTGGTTTGAGTAGAGTGCGTGTGGGTGAGGGCCTGGTGGGTGTGGGCTGGTTGTCATTTTATACCTATTTCTTTATTACCCACAAGGGGCTAAACATAGAGGGGACAAACATAGGTATTAAGTCGATTACATCGACCCCAGCGCGTAACTGGAACTTAATTTATCGACCCCGAAAGGATGAAAGGCAAAGTCGACCTCGGCGGAATTTGAACTCATAACGTTACGGCAGCCGAAATACCGCTAAGCATTTCGCCCGACGTGCTAACGATTCTGCCAGCTCGCCGCCTTACCGTGTGTCAAGTAGGTCTTCTTACCACACAACGATGATTGCGCCGGTAGTAGAAAAGGTGGGGGTGGAATTTTAGAAGCTGAGGTGGTCATTAAGAGAAATGGTCAGTAATTCAAGAGTATGTTGGTGGCAACTATAGTAAATAGTGATGTTCTTTTATTCTTTTATATGTCTCAGCCCTAACCTGTGACCATACTGGGGCACCGCATATATAATCGTATTTTATTTATTTCTTTAATATTTTTATATTCTTATCAAGATTACCAACGCTCTATTTTCCTCACTTATCTTTTAACTTTTACTTGTTTCAGTCAGAGACTGCGGCCATACTGGGGCATCACTTTGAGGAATTTTCAGTCGAATGAATCAACCCCAGAACTTCTTTTCTTTCTTTTATTTTTTAAACCTGGTACTTACTCTATCGGGGTGTTTTGCCAAACCGCTAAGTTACGGAGACGTAAAAACACCAGCACCCGGTTGTCAAGTGGCGGTAGTGGTGAACAAACACAGGCACAAAGACACACGCATTTACATATATATATATATATATATATATACACACACACGATGAGCTTCTTTCAGTTTCCGCCTACAAAATGCACGCACAAGGCTTTGGTCGACCCGAAGCTATATTAGAAGACACTCGCCCAAGATGCCACGTAGTGGGACTGAACCCGCAACCATGTGGTTGGGAAGAAATCTTCTTACCACACAGCCACGTCTGCATGTCTGCACCTATAGTTTATTTCTTATTTTATTTTATTTTATTTCATTTCATTTCATTCTGATTTTGTCACAAATACTTTATATTTTAGTGGTATGGATTGTTGAAATGAAATCGATAAGAACTGCAACGAGCTATATATCATCATCATCATCATCATCATCATCATTTAACGTCCGCTTTCCATGCTAGCATGGGTTGGACGGTTCAACTGGGGTCTGGGGAGCCCGAAAGCTGCACCAGTCCAGTCAGATCTGGCAGTGTTTTACAGCTGGATGCCCTTCCTAAGCCAACCACTCCGAGAGTGTAGTGGGTGATTTTATGTGCCACCGACACAGGTGCCAACGAGGCTGGCAGACGGCCACGCTCGGATGGTGTTTTTTATGTGCCACCGACACAGGGTGCCGGAGGACGGCTGGCAGACGGCACGCTCGGATGGTGTTTTTTATGTGCCACCGACACAGGTGCCAGACGAGGCTGGCAGACGGCCACGCTCTGGATGGTGTTTTTTATGTGCCACCGACACAGGTGCCAGATGAGGCTGGCAAACGGCCACGATCGGATGGTGCTTGTTACGTGCCCACAGCACGGAGGCCAGTCGATGCGGTACTGGCTACGGCCACGTTCGGATGGTTTTCTTATGTGCCACGTGCCACCGGCACTGGTACCACAAAAATACAAATTCCATTGATGTTCATCTATTTTGATTTGTTTTGATTTGATTTTCACTTGCCTCAACAGGTCTTCACAAGTGTCACAAGAAGGAAGGATGCACAGGTGGACTGACTACGTCCAGTAGGGCCATGGGTTATGGCCTGACTAGTCTTGCCGGGTCTTCGGATGGTGTTTTTTATGTGCCACCGACACAGGTGCTAGATGAGGCTGGTGAACGACCACGATCGGATGGTGTTTGTCATGTGCCCACCGCACTGACTACGGCACTGATGGATTTCTTGTGTGCCACAGGCACTGGTACCACAAGATACAAATTCCATTGATGTTCATCTATTTTGTCTATTTTGATTTGATTTTCACTTGCCTATATATATATATAATATATATATATATATATATATATATATATATATATATATAATATATATATATATATATAAAGGCAAGTTTACGAAAATAAACAAAAGACGAAGGTGTACAAACAAATGTATTAGTATAGCGCTCAGGAATAGAAAAAGACTTTTACGTTTCGAGCCTACGCTCTTCCACAGAAAGATACACAGAAAAAAACAAGGAGAGAAAAAAATTGCGTGTAGTAGCTAACGATCTATCTATATATATATAATTTTGATTTGAGAAGCGTCGAATGTATATCGTACTGTACAGACGAGAAGGTGAAAACCGCAGGAAGATTAAGTATTATTTTCCGTCTTAAAAGGGTAATAATACCCAATTTGTTTTGCTGTTTTCACGGCTATAATGCGTGCGAAATATTACCTTCTTTTCTATACACACACACACATATATATATATATATATCCCTTTCTTTTGCAGTGGATGGCAATTGGGGGCCCTGGTATCAGTGGCATCCGTGTACTAAGTCATGCGGTGGAGGCCGCCGCTCTCGAACTCGGGCTTGTATCTATCCACCGCCGGCAAACGATGGTAAAGATTGCGTCGGTAGCAGCGTAGAGGAAGCCGCATGCAATACGAAACCGTGTCCAGGTAAGTTGAAACTAATGATTTATTTGACTCTTTTGAGAAGGCGCGTGGCTTACTAGATAGGATATTCGGCTCACGATCATAAGGTCGGGAGTTCAATTCCCAGCGACGCGTTGTGTCCTTGAACAAGACACTTTATTCTATGTTCCTCCAGTCCACTCAGCCGACAAAAATAAGTAGTATCTGTATTTCAGAAGTTCAGCTTTGTTACATTCTGTGTCACGCTGAGTTTCCCCGAGAACTACGTTAAGGGTACGCGTGTCTGCGGAGTACTCAGCCATTTGCACGCGCTAGCTGTTCTGTTGATCGGATCAACTGGAATTCTCGTCGTCGTAACCGACGGAGTGCTAATTATGTTGACTCTTTGGCCCAGTGTTTCCCTACATATTTCCTATTAGGCCTCACTATAACTTACCTACAAAAAAATGTACGCCCTACCAGTGATTGGAAAAAAAACCCAAACTTCATTTTTAATATTTCATAATTATATACTTTCCTTAAAGAAATATCCATAGTATAGGCGAAGGAATGGCTATGAGATAAGTAGCGTGCTTACCAGCCACATGGTTCCGGGTTCTGTCCCACTGCGTGGCACCTTGGGCAAGTGTCTTCTACTATAGCCTCGGGCCGACCAAAGCCTTGTGAATGGATTTGGCGGACGGAAACTGAACGAAGCCCGTTGTATATATGTACAAGGCCCCATACCAGGCTCCACTATAACTTACCTTCAAAAAATGTACGCTCTACCAGTGATTGGAAAAAAAACCCCAAACTTCATTTATGTGTGCGTATATGTTTGTGTGTCTGTGTTTGTCCACCCAACATCGCTTGACAACCGATGCTGGTGTGTTTACGTCCCCGTAACTTAGTGGTTCGGAAAAAAAGAGACAGATAGAATAAGTACTAGGCTTACAAAGAATAAGTCCTAGGGTCGATTTGCTCGACTAAAGGCGGTGCTCCAGCATAGCCGCAGTCAAATGACTGAAACAAGTAAAAGAGTAAAGAGTACTTGGGCATTAGAATAGGGCTATACTGTAGCAAACTGTCTTCACACAGTATACTTAGCTGGAGTGATTAGTTCAGCTAGATTGAGTATAAGTGTAGTATATTTGCTGTAACAAAAAGATTTTCACTATTCCATGTCCCACTAAAAAAAATTTTGGATTCCACTCCCCACCACAATTTTCCCAGGCCCCTCTGGTGGGGCGTATGCTCTTCGTTGGAAATTCCTGCTTTAGAGAAACAGAACGACTCAGTGTGTACAGCTCTTCATTTCTGTTCTCGATTATAGATGCTTTCCTCCGTTTACAGACCGTGAAGTAAGAGACAAGCAGCTAACAAATGAAGACTGCAGTGAGGTTTCGACTCCCAGTACAAAACTAATTTGTTTGCCAGATATCATAACCGTTTTTTTCTTTTTAAATTTCGGTTTTGGATTTGGTTTGCAAGATTCTTTATATGAGTTCGTGTGTTGAAGCATATTCTGTTGTGTCTGGGGAGAGTCATTCTCTTTTAGTGCCTTATTATTTAACACACTTACCGCTAAAATTTCCACTTATTTCTTATTTTTATTTTCTAAAATTTTCGTTGCGTCTTGCAACCTTTTCAATAGTCAATTGCTCCTTGGAATGCCTTTAATGAGCAAACATATGATCAGAGTTGTACCAATCATGACCACCTCGTCCTTCTTTCGAACATGGAGTAATCTTGGACTATATTATCCGAAATAAATCCCACCTTTTCATAACGATAAGGTGTAATTTGGTAGAAATTGGCTGCTGTCTTTAGTACGTAGTTGTAATGGAAAAAACAAAACAAAACAAAACAAGTAAATGTACAATATGATACATTGTTTGGCGTCGAAAAATAGAATTGTTTAGAGAATAAGCAACTCAGAGATGCCATCCAGAAGAAAACAAGTTAAGCTAGTGTTAAAATTTTAGCGTTAACATATTTTGATTTAGCGTTTACACATTTAATGCAAGATGCTTTAAAAAGCCAACAAGAATTATTTATGTGGCGAAGAAGGAACAAACGTATGCACACATAACATGGCACTCTGATCTGTGCTTTCATCAACCACAATTCTAAAATATGCTTACTTACATCTAGCTTGGCATTCTATTCTTCTTTTAACCTCGAATCTGATATATGTTCACTGAAATATAAATTGACGTTCTTATTTTGTCTGAGTGATGATTCATTACTTAGCCATTAATATCCATACTGAATCTGAAAGTATGCTACTCTAATTTGAAGGAACATTTGTTATTGCTCAAACAAGCATTCGTGTGCAGACTCGTTTTGTATATTTATTGCATACACATAAGCACACATGCATGTATATACTTAGTTTTAAAGTGTTTTAGAAATCCTTTATAACAATATAAGTTAGAAATAAAAGAGCGAAAGTAAAACAAAAATAAATGGTTGTACTGTTGGATCTTTTCGGTCTGAACGGCAGTTTTTTCTAGCGGTGTCATATGAAATTGTCACCCATAATTATGACCCTAATATCGATCTATTGCATTTCAATCTGTTTTAGGGTTAGTTAGGGTTAGGGGTGGGGGGGAAGGGTATCTTTTTTCTTCACAAATGTAAATAGACCATATCTGCTTCTTAAACGAGGGATATATTCATACGGCACAGAATTTTTTTTTTTTTACCTCAATGGACGTATTTGATTGGTTGAAATTGCAGAAATTGAAGAAAGAAATAACAAATATCTTACAAACTATAGAATTTTCTCAATAAAGCCAAGAGAAAAAGATGTTTTATAAACACATTCTACCAGTGTACGAAGTTTAAAATTTTTTAGTTACCTAGAAATTATGTTAAAAACTGCCGTTCAAACAGAAAAGATCCGTAGTTTCCTTTTGTTATGATATTTCGGCTTTAAAAATAACCTTTGTCAAGAAAAAATAAAACAAGCTTTACTCTAATCTGCGGTGTACAATATGCGCAATTAGTATTTTTAAATAACATACAAATAAATGTCTCTTTTGTTAGAAAATATACTTTTTACTCTAGGCATTAAAATCCTGTTGTACTACAGGACCGTCTTATGAAAGATTTTTTTGGTGGAGGATAGGCAAGAAATCATCGACTATTGTCATTGATTGGGTTTCTAAACACTATAGATGTGGCAGAAGCTTTTATTTATATCCCTTAATTTTTCATTAGACTTATGGGACGGTCTGTAAGTATCTGGTTCTAAACTGAATGAGACGTCTAAAGTTAGAGTGATACACACACACGTGCACACACACATGATGACAAGATGATTGGAGTAAGGAATTCATTTTGCTACTTCAGTTTACAATTGTTTCATCTTGGTTTAATGCAATCAATCTTGCAACATTATGTAATAATGCACGCAGTTATTTACTCTTTTACTCTGTTACTTGTTTCAGTCATTTGACTGTGGCCATGCTGGAGCACCGCCTTTAGTCGAGCACATCGACCCCAGGACTTATTCTTTGTAAGTCTACTACTTATTCTATCGGTCTCTTTTGTTGAACCGCTAAGTTACGGTGCCGTAAACACACCAGCATCGGTTGTCAAGCGATGTTGGGAGGACAAACACAGACACACAAACATATAC
The DNA here is from genome assembly GCF_006345805.1 of Octopus sinensis. Taxonomy (NCBI): domain Eukaryota; kingdom Metazoa; phylum Mollusca; class Cephalopoda; order Octopoda; family Octopodidae; genus Octopus; species Octopus sinensis. The sequence goes on from NC_043014.1 coordinate 37,758,353, forward strand.
ACACACACATATATATACATATATATATATACATATATACAACGGGCTTCGTTCAGTTTCCGTCTACCAAATCCACTCACATGTCTTTGGTTGGCCCGTGGCTATAGTAGAAGACATTTGCCCAAGGTACCACGCAGTGGGACTGAACCCGGAAACATGTACTTACCACACAGCCACTCTACTTTCCACATTTTATTCATATATGTGTGTGTGTAGAAAGGGATCTGTGTCATAAATGGTAGCCAAATTTCTCTGAATTGCACGCAACCATCTTAAAAAGGAACGGCACATTCAGTAATAGAGACCAGGTTACTGTATGTATCAAAATAAATAAACAAGCAAAAACCAGCTGCTTCTGTCTGGATTGCTTTTCATCATATATCTGACCTAAGGATAAAATTCATTAATTGTAGTGATGAGAAGAAAATGACATTATAATGGCATCTTTCTAATCCTTTTGTGTTTTGTTTGTGTTTTATGTTTTCTTCTTGTCATATTTCAGTTAATGGAAGGTGGAGTAACTGGACCCCATGGTCGACGTGTAGTGCAAGCTGTGGTGCAGGTAGTATGAAAAGGGTTCGGAAGTGCGACAATCCAGAACCTAAATACAGAGGTAGACCCTGTGGAGGTTCCAGTTATCAAGTCAAAAAATGTGTCAAGATCAAATGTCAACGTAAGCTATTGAGATTTTCCTAATTAAAGGAAGAAGTAATGAGAGAGAGAGAGAAAGAAAGAGAGAGAGAGAGAGTGAGAGAGAGAGAGAGAGAGAGAGAGAGAGGTGGGGTGAGGGAAAAACAGTAGTAATGATCAATCATTTTACGTATTTGATAAATTTTCCAGTTATATCTTCAGAATGACGGAGATATAACGCCCTAAACCTAAAATAATTTTTGATCTATTGAAATTATTACCTCTTTGAAAAGGACACGAGAGAGAACTCTGAAATTTAAACTGAATAAAAATTAAATGAGAGAATGCAGAGTATTTATGACCAATCTCGATTCCTACTGCATATCTATCTCTATTTAGCTTTAGTAAATTTAAAATTCGGAGTTCTCTCCCTTACAACCTTTCGAAGGAATATTTATTAATGTGACTTTTGTCTCAATAAGTTATTACTTCAAGAGATAACGTTTTATCTTCAGCTTACTTCATTATGTATGTTAGAGTTTACACTCAACTTTATTTAAGCTTCTCGAATTTCCTAGTGTATGAAAGACCTTTATAGTATCTTAATCAGAGAAGGGAAGAGAGCGTTTATGAATATCTTTTATCTTTTACTTGTTTCAGTCATTAGACTACGGTCATGCAGGGGTACCACTTCCAAGAATTTTTAGTCGAACGAATCGACCCCAGTACTTATTTTTTAAAAACCTGCTACTTATTCTATCGGCCAGTTGGCTAAATCTCTAAGTTACTGGAACATAAACACACCAACACCGGTTATCAAGAAGCAGTGGTGGGGGCAAACGCAGACACAAAGACACACACAGATATATATATATATATATAATATATATATATATATATATATATATATATATATATATATATATTTCTTTACTACCCACAAGGGGCTAAACACAGAGGGGACAAACAAGGACAGACAAACAGATTAAATCGATTACATCGACCCCAGTGCGTAACTGGTACTTAATTTATCGACCCCGAAAGGATGAAAGACAAAGTCGACCTCGGCGGAATTTGAACTCAGAACGTAACGGCAGCCGTAGCCGATGGGCTTCTTTCAGTACCTACTGAAAACTGATACGTACTGCATACAAATGGAGTGAAATTTTGAAATAGGCATGAAAAATTAGTCAAAAACAGTTCGCCTTGTGCCTAGAGTAGAAAAGAATCGTTAGCACACCGGGTAAAACACTTACCGGATTTTCGTCCGCCTCTACATTCAGAGTGCAAATTCCAACGAAGTCGACTTTGCCTTTCATCCTTCTGGAGTCGATAAAATAAGTACTAGCTGAACACTGGGGTCGATGTAACGATTTACCCCCTACCCTGGAATCGCTGGCTTTGTGCTAAATCAGTGTTTATTCAACCAGCTTTACCCTCGACTCCACTTAGAATTGTGGTCTAATGCGAAAGTTAGAAACTATTGGCATTCAAATTCATTAAAAGTCATTCTTCTCAAAAACAAAACATTTTGCTTTATATAATCTTTTTTCTCTCTTTTCTTTTTCCAGAGGATGGAGGCTGGTCACTCTGGAGTTCATGGAGTCCGTGTCCAGTCACATGTGGCACAGCATTTCGTATCAGAAACAGGGAGTGCAACAGTCCAAAACCACTCTATGGTGGTAACTACTGTAGAGGACCCAAAACAGAGAAACTTGAATGTCGAGGGCGAAGACCTTGTCCAGGTAATATGAGAACAGTTTTTAAATTTAGCTTTACGTTTTTGGTCGACCATGACAGTGAGAGAGAGAGAGAGAGAGAGAGAGAGAGAGAGAGAGAGAGAGAGAGGAGAGAGAGAGAGAGTGTGTGTGCGTGTGTGAGGGGGTGCAATCGAGCTGGATTTAGTAGCTACAAGTTCTGAATTCAAATATGCAGGTTTCACTTTCTGGCTTAATGCAATATGAGAGAGCGAGAGAAAGAGAGACAGAGAGAGAGAGTGCGCGCGCGCGCGCGCGTGTGTGTGTATTTGTCTGTGTGTCTGCTAGTATGACATTTGTGAAAACAACCCACAGGCTAAATGACCAGTGGCTCTCTGTCTGAATCCCGCCAAAACGGTCCTTTTATGGGTGTCAGTAAACTTAGTGACACGTTGCAGCAGAGCCGCTCAAATTGGCGAAACTTTTGACCAGTCTTATCTAATGTAAAGCGCCGAGTTGAAATTCTGGGGTTGATTCAGCCTCTGGCATAAATTTACATATACTTCAAATGCGTATTAATTTCAGTTACGACTGGAATTGCTGTTTTTGCAGCTAATGATTATGTGTGTAGCTTTGACTGGAGTTTAAGAAGGAGAATCTTGCTAAATTTCTTCCAACAAAACTTGGAGTATATTTCAAATTTTCATCTGAATATTTTCAAAAAGTAAAGTTTTGATATGGTTTTGCTTGCTGGTGACGAAAATCACACTGACTTTTCCCTAAGAAATTAGTAAGAAAGAAATTACAGTTATTGAAAGTTATGTCATTTTCAAAATGCCTCCATTACCTACATAGTGGAAGTCGCAACTGTTTTCTTTCATTGTGCTATTTCATTTAAATTGTTTTTAAAAAAGCATAAAATTATTTTCAGAAAACTTCTTTCATAAACAACTATAAACAGGAGTTGCCATGACAACAAATAGTTGAAACTTCCACTATGTGGGCAATGGAGGCATTCGATTGCCAAAAATTACATAACTTTAAATGCTTGCAACTTCTCTATTATTGAACTGTAGAGGAACAGGAATGCGATTTACATTACCAGCATGCAAAAATACATCATTGTAGAAAATTTGAAAACAATCAAGGGAAAATTTGAAATATTCCAAGATGTTGAAAGAAAATTAACAAGATCCACGAAGAAAACAAACTAAGGAACGTTAATGATACCTTCCATATTATATGCTTATTTTTACTTAATTGATAATTGCAAGTTTTTAAAATGAGCCGTGATCTGAACGTTACTTTCTCAAAGTTAAATTTTCAAATTTTAATTTATTATAAACTAGCACTATGACCCAGCAACGCCGGGTCATAGTGCTAGTGCGTGCATATACAGCTGTGTGCGTGCGCACATACATACACGCGAGTACTGTCCAAATCACCGACCAATCACATACAGCTAGCTGACATTCAATTGGCGTATCAAGTTTCGGGCATTTTGATTGGGTTTTGGATAGAAAATTCACAAAAAAGTCACTTCTATTGATTTTTTAATGGCTTTGCAGGGTGACTGGGGAAATGTAAAGACGTGCACGACCATCATTGGACGGTTTTGAATGACCATAGAAAGTGCGAGCCCTCTAACTGAAAAATTGTGGATTTGTATAAAGGACACGCACACACAGACATTTTGCCGTTTATATATAGAGAGATTATAATACCACGAATGTAAATTTTGAAAACAAAATTGTGAATGTCGTTTAGTGTCTATAACAGGGGTCCCAAACTTTACGCTCATTTACCCCCAGCAACTATGTAATCGACTTAATCCCTTTGTCTGTCCTTGTTTGGCCCCTCTACGCTTAGCCCCTTGTGGGCAATAAAGAAATAAGAATACTTAGTTATTCAAAAAATTGAGCTAAAGTCTTCAAAGTGGCGATTGAAGCAAATAAAAATTAAAATATTATGGTTCTTAGAGCTGTCTACACGCAATAAATCACTCCACAAGGAGATTGCTGTAACAGTACGCAAACCAGCTGATGAGTTTTTTGATTGGATGCTAGGTCATAGGTGTTGAAACCCGAAAGCAGTTAACCACCACCAGAAACTTCCTTATCAAGAAATACAGACCGCATAGACTGCCGCTCTCTTCTTTCAAACTATATCACTGGCACTTGGTTACGACGATGAGGGTTCCAGTTGATCAATCAACAGAACAGACTACTCGTGAAATTAACATGCAAATGGCTTAGCATTCCACAAACAGGCGTACCTTTAACGTAGTTCTCAGGGAGATTCAGCGTGATACAGAATGTGACAAGGTTGGCTCTTTGAATTACAGGTGCTATTCTAACCCTAACCCTAAAACCCTAGCCCTAACTCTAAAATCCTAAAACCCTAAAACCCTTACCCTAAAACCTTAAAGCTAAAACCAGTACAAACGCACAAACGATGTCATAAATAACAGTGACAAACAAAATATACCTCGCTGGAAGTTGTTGTTGACAAACAACAGCAGTAATTTTATTCAACTGAATACACGTCATTGATTGGTTGAAATTACCGAAATACGAGAACTTTAACAAAAAATAACTTCCAAAATACAGAATTTTCTCAACAACGCCAAGAGTAAAATATGTATTATTTGACACATTCTACCAGTATACGAAGTTTGAAAGTGTTACAAAGAATTATTTTTTAAATCTGTCGGTCGAAAGGTAAAGATCCCTCATTTTTGCCGGCTGAGTGGACTGAAGCAATGTGAAAAAAAAAAGTGTCTTGTTCAAGGACACAACGCACCGCCGGTTTTCGAACACACAACCTTACGATCGGGAGCTGAATACCCTAACCACTAAACCACGTGCCTTTACTCTTTCAAGCTAGGGTGAAGGCATCGTCTCTCAGAACGTCGTGAGATAGGCTGATTGACATTGCTGGCTGTTCTTTGCAGCAACACATTCGATATCTTATTCGCAAGGCATAGAATAGACGAAATTATTCAACAGAAAATCTAAAATTTTCTTTGAAATTACCCAGCACCTTTGATTAATTGCCTATGTTCACAATCTACCTTTTTTTTTTAGTATCTATACACGGAAGCTGGTCAAACTGGAGTGCGTTTGGTAGTTGTAACGCTCGAAGATGCAGTGGTATCCGCGGCTTTAAAACTCGCCATCGAACATGCACAAAACCTAAACCACGTCATTACGGCCGTCAATGTCGTGGTCGATCGATAGAGAAACGTGAATGTTATAACAATATCGACTGTCCAGGTAAGTCAGTCTGTCTGTGGACTTCCTCCTTTTGATTTTGCTTTTTTTTTTTATCACACAGGCACAAGAATGGCTGTGTGGTAAGTAGCTTGCTTACCAACCACATGGTTCCGGGTTCAGTCCCACTGCGTGGCACCTTGGGCAAGTGTCTTCTACTATAGCCCCGGGCCGACCAATGCCTTGTGAGTGGGTTTGGTAGACGGAAACTGAAAGAAGCCTGTCGTATATATGTATATATGTATGTGTGTGTATATGTTTGTGTGTCTGTGTTTGTCCTCCTAGCATTGCTTGACAACCAATGCTGGTGTGTTTACGTCCCTGTCACTTAGCGGTTCGGCAAAAGAGACCGATAGAATAAGTACTGGGCTTACAAAGACTAAGTCCCGGGGTCGATTTGCTCGACTAAAGCCGGTGCTCCAGCATGGCTGCAGTCAAATGACTGAAACTCCTTATGTCAATATTTCATTTTCTTAGGACGGTGAGCTGGCAGAATTGTTAGCACGCCGAGCAAAATGCTTAGCGGCATTTCGTCGGTCTTTACGTTCTGTGTTCGAATACCGCCGAGATTGACTTTGCATGTCATCCTTTCGACGTCGATAAAATAAATACCAGGTGAACACTGGGGTCAATGTAATCGACTGGACCACTCCCTCGACCTTGCTGGCTTGTGCCAAAATTCGAAGCTCATATTTCATTTTCTTCCCTACTTTTTTCCTTTCTTTCGTTCGTTCGTATATACGAGAGGGGTGTTGAAAAGTTCCTTGCTTTGGGTAAAAGAAAATACAGGAGGACCAGTTAATTGTGATATTATCCAACATATTCCCTTCTCAGATTCACATAGTATTGCAGCGGTCCTTCAGTTTTTCTAAGCCCTGTAAAGGAACTCGGAAGGATGGGTCTCAAACCAAGCCTTTCGTGATACTCTTAAAGCCAGGAACTTTACAGCACCTCCTTATATATATATATATATATATATATATATATATACGTGTGTGTGTGTGTACTCTTGTCTCGACATTATATGGTGGTCGTAAACGAGAATCACCGTTAAACGTGTTGTTCATTTCCAGTCATATATAAAAAACATGCCTGACCTTTTGGAAAAATTGCTTTATCTGGAAACAGATGAAGGTTGGCGACAGGAAGGCACCTGGTCGTAGAAAATCTGCTTCCACAAATTCTGTCTGGTCCATGAAACATGGAAAAGTGGACATTAAATGCTGTTGTTGATGCTGATGATGATGATTTTAACTTAGATAAAATTACAACTGGTTGTGATCTTTCAATGTGTGACTCATGTGCGTTGCCGTAACCTTATCGCTGATAACGTTCAGTTCCTGGTCTTGAAGCAAGATTAAGATTAATAACATCTGCTTTCATCTGAAGGAGAGGGAAGATCGTGGTTATGTTTTAGAATCATTTGAAACTATTTGATGGAAGAATTTTACCCAACCCTTAAATATCTTAAAATGACAAAGTTATGAACAATTTGAATATGGGGCGATCATGTTTTTGTGCAAAAACATTTTTTCAAAAAAACTGTTAGACACAATGCATAGCTAAATTCCAAGGTTAGTTAAACATCCTGTTAGTTTGCACCAGCTATAATTACATTTTTTTGCAGACATAGATATCTGCAAGTGGTCCATTATTTATTATAAGGTTTACTGTTTTTAATGACGTGAATGCTTTTTTTTTACTTCTAAAGTATTGAGACTTGTGGTTCTTATTCCAAGTTTAAGTTGAAAGCAACCAGGAGTTGAGTACGTAAATTGGTTTCAATTATAGGCTGTTGGCAACTTTTGCTGTGATCGACATTGTCTCTCATCCTTTCGGGGTCGATAAAATAAGTACCACTTCAGCATGGGGCCGATGTAATCGATTGGCCTCGTCCTTCAAAACTTCAGGCCTTGCGCCTTGAGAATGCGGAAAAGCTCTGGCCTTGTGCACCTGTAGAGTCAAAGTAGATTTTCTTTTTATATACGAGAGAGAATGAAAAGAATGAAAGAACAAGAACGAACGAACGAAAGAAAGAAAGAAAGAAATATGAAGGGAAGAAAATGGAATATTGACAAGTTGTTTCTAATTTCGGATTGTTTGTGAAGCATTCATATTGCGTAACTTTTTCTCTGATTGCTTATCACTTACACTAGATGCTATCTTTTACTTGTTTCAGTCATTTGACTGCGGCCATGCTGGGGCGTATATATACTTGCATAAGATATTGGTTTCAAATTTTGGCACAAAGCCAGCAGGTTTGGTGGGAGGGGCCAGGTTGATCACATAGACCCTAGTGTTCGACTGGTACTTTATTTCATCGTACTCAAAAGGATGAAAGGTAAAGTTGACCTCGGCGCAATTTGAACTCAGAACGTAAAGATGGACGACATGCCTCTGAAAGCATTATATTTTGCCCGGCATGATGATTCTGCCAGTCTGCCGCCTTACACTTGCGTAAAATATTGGTTTCAAATTTTGGCACAAGGCCAGCAGTTTCGGGTGAGTGGGTAAGTCGATTACATCGACCCTAGTGCTCAACTGGTTTTGTATCGACCCTGAAAGGATGAAAGGCAAAGTCGACCTCGGCGGAATTTGAACTCGGAACGTAACGGCAGACGAAATACCAATTTCTTTATTACCAACAGGGGGCTACACAAAAAATGGGACAAAACAACTGATTGGGGTCAGTAACACGTTATGATATATGAATATAAAAATTATATAAAATATATAAGAATCGAATGAAATACACAATACAAATATGAAACAAATGTAGCAATGATCCGACACCATAAGCCCCGATCTACCGCTGGTACTTCTTAGTCCAAATTCCGCCGAGGTCGACTTTGCCTTTCATCCTTTCGGGGTCGATAAAATTAAGTACCAGTTACGCACTGGGGTCGATGTAATCGACTTAATCCCTTTGTCTGTCCTTGTTTGTCCCCTCTATGTTTAGCACCTTGTGGGCAATAAAGAAATAAGAATCATTACCGTGTCGGTCAAAAATGCTTAGCGGCATTTCTTCAGATTTCACGTTCTGTGTTCAAATGCCACCGATGTCGACTTGGCCTTTTAACTTTTCGGGATCGATAAAATAAGAACCAAACGAGTACTGGACTTAACTCCCTCCTCGGAATTGCTGGCTTTGTGCCAGAATTTGAAACCAATTTTAAACTCATCTGATTTCCATAATCTATAATCACAATTCATTCTATATCAATTAAGGTCGAAATATGTATACGTAGATCTTCAAATATAATTTATGAAACAATTTTAATTTGGACATGTTCGATATCATTGAATATCTAATTTTTTTCTTTCTACATTTTCCTTTTTATATTGCGTATTAAAAAACAAAGTGAATGGAAAATGGTGTCACTGGTCACAATGGATTCGTTGCACAGCTGCGAAGTGTACTTCACCTTTTGCTACAGAAAGACGAGTGAGAAAGTGTGCATGTCCGAAACCTCAACACAAAGGCGCTCCATGTCCTGACGGTAAACCATTTAATTCTAATTGCTCCATGGAAATAAGTTCAAATATTTGAGATAGAACAACTGTCATTAGGCGTAGAGAGATAAATATTCGTTCACTAATATGACTCAACCTAATCTATATCTATTAAACAGTCCTTGGACGAAAATTGTATGCACATTTTGCTTTGACGGTTAATGGCGGCCAAACCGAGGTTAGGATCGAGCTGAAAATTGGCAGGGATACTAAATGCGTGGTGAGGATGAGACCCCCGATGGTTAAAATTCGCGATAAGTAGTTGTGAAGATATTAGGGGTTTGCAGGGTATAAAGACCCCAAACGGTGCATAATAGGAAAAGTTTCCGAAATTAACTTAATCCTGCAAGGGAAGTAACTCTTACTTTTAGACTATACAGTGAGTGGACAACGAAAAATGTTTCTATTTTCGCTTTTGTAAAACACAATCTAATCATTTAGTAATATTTTTAAGTGAATGTGGTTTCAAAAATATAAGTTGTTTGTACAATAAGTATTTATATTTTACTTTTCTTTAAACAGACAATATTTCAATGGTTTTAAAAAATTATTTTCAAGTGAATACAATTACAAAAATTCCTTTTGGCGTAAATATTTCGTAAAAGACCTGTTCGTAACCTCAGCGTGAAATAATTTTTTTCCATAGGGTTTTTCCGAGTGCCTTCAACGTATCTCACTTCCAAATAATTGGCTGCTATTTCTAGCACACCCGGCTACCACGTGAGTTAGGATTAGGGGTGGGGGAAGGGTATCTTTTTTTCTTCACAAATGTAAATAAACCCAATCTGTTTCTTAAACGAGGGACATATTCATACAGCACGGAATCGGTTGGTTAAAATTGCCGAAATGCTCGAAATTTCAGACGAAATATCTTACAAACTATAGAATTTTCTCAATAAAGCCAAGAGAAAATGATGTTTTATAAACACATTCTACCAGTATACGAAGTTTAAAGTTTTTTAGTTACCTAGAAATTATGTTACAAAGTGCCGTTCAAAAGGAAAAGATCCGCTATTTGCAATAAAGGACCCGAAATACTTGTTATGTGGTAGCAGGGCGTGCAAGAAATAGCAGTTAAATATTTCCTTTTCTGGGGAAAGGAGCTGTTTACTCGTGGTTTCGAAGCCACATTCGTTGAAAGCATGCAAAATAATCTGGAAAAAGAAGAAAAAACCCCACGAAACAAAACTCTGTTGCTGGGAAACTCAGACTTTTCCGGTGACCCAACGGGTTACGAGTAGTCTAATGCTAAAATACTTTGGTTCCTCTCTTGAATTAAATGTACTGCTCACAATATTAATAACAGTGCACTCGCCATTACACAAGCGCACACAGTCAGAGTGCATCCCAACCCAACCAAACAACCTACTAACCAACTTCTCAAATACTTATCACATTCATATGCCAACTTCCATATACGCTCATCTCGTGTGACACTCAACCAAAGTGGATTGGTAGAATCGTTAAAGCCTTAGACAAACTGTTTTGCAGTTTTTAGTTACAGGTAATGGTAAGCTGCCAAAATATTAACAATCGATTTGCTTGACTGCCAACAGCTTAACTGATTACCTGAGTTTCGAATTTTTTAATCTTTTCTCTGTCCTACACGTTTTTATGAGTTTTCCCCAAACGTTCATGCCTGTTTTAAAAGTTTTAGTTTCATTTCATTATGTGCTAAGCAATATAGAGAATTCCTTTCATAAGCCTCCGGCGGCTGAAAAGAATTGAGAATGTGTATCATACATGAAGGGAAGTATGTACTGGTTAATCACAGATTCTGTCAAAAAGATTCCATATTTGGCATAAATAATGCTGTTGAGACCCCCTTCGGTCATGACTGACCGTGGGATTGCACCTAGAAAGTTACCCTCCCAGGCACAAGTCCGGGCAAGTTGTTTATGGAAGACCAGCAGTCGTCCATGCATACCGGCCTTCCCTCTCCACGCCACCAATGTTATCCAAGGGAAAGGCAAAGGGGCCGATACAGCTTGGCACCAGTGACGTCGCAACTCATTTCTACAGCTGAATGAACTGGAGCAACGTGAAATAAAGTGTCTTGCTTAAGAGCACAACACGCAGCCCGGTCTAGGATTCCAACTCACAACCTCACGATCGTAAGCTCGACGCTCTAACCACTGAACCACGCGCCTTCATATTTGGCATAAATATTGCTTCATTAAAATATCTCTTCATTGATGTATTAAAATAGAGGGGTACCGCTTTGAAAACTTTTTAATCGAATGAGTCGACCCCAGTACTTATTTATCTTATGCGTGCCACTTATTTCATCGGTTTCTTTCTATCTATCTATCTATCTATCTATCTATCTATCTATCTATCTATCTATCTATCTATCTATCTATCTTTATCTATCTATCCATATATATATATATATATATTATATATATATATATATATATATATATATATATATATATATATATATATATAATATATATATATATAGAAGAGGTGAAGCAATATCAGAGGAAGGTTAAATGGGAAGATAGTTTTTGAGTGTAGTAAGTGCACAAGTGCAATAAACACCAAAGTCGTGCAGAAAACAGGTTCCATCACATGCCAGGGAGAAAAACTACAAGTAGTTGATAGCTTCCGTTACCTAGATGACCAAGTCCGTAGGAGGATGGATGCTCAGAGAGCGTAGCTGTAGAATAAGAATCGGTTGGGCAAAGTTCACAGATCTCCTACTTCTGCTGGTAACAAAGGGCCTCTCGCTTAGAGTGAACGGTAGACTGTATGATGCCTGTGTGCGAACAGCCATGCTTCACGGCAGTGAAACATGGGCTGTGACTGCTGAGGACATGCGTAGGCTTGAAAGAAATGAAGATAGTATGCTCCGCTGGATGTGTAATGTCAGTGTGCATACACGACAGAATGTAAGCGCCCTGAGAGTTAAGTTGGACATAAGAAGCATCAGATGTGGTATATAAGAGAGGCGACTATGCTGGTGTGGTTATGTGATGCGTTTGGATGAAGATAGCTGTATGAAGAAATGTCACACTTGAACAGTAGAGGGAACCTATGGAATAGGTAGATCCAGGAAGACATGGGATGAGGTGGTGAAATACGTCCTTCGAAATTTCTACCCCACAGAGGCAATGACAAGCGACCGAAACCTTAGGAGATATGCCGTACTTGACAAAAGCCGGCAAGCCAAGTAAGATCGTAGTCGTGGCCGATGCCAGTGTCGCATAGCTAGCCCGTTTAAAAGCACCCTTCAATCGTTGGGTGATATGCTTTGCTTGTGAAGACCTGTTAAACCGAGTGAAATCGTAGTCGTGGCGGATGCCAATGCCGCCTGACTGGCACCTGTGCGGTGGCACATAGAAACTACCATTCGAGCGTGACCGATGCCAGTGTCGCCTGACTGGCTCCTATGCCAGTAGCACGTAAAAAGTATCCACTACACCAGTGGTTTTCAACCAGGGTTCCGCGGAACCTTAGAGTTCCGCCAGTACAGTCCAAGGGTTCCGCAAGAAGTTACAAAACTGCTAAAATCGGCAGTAATTTTTAATTCTCCTGTGCAGATATGTGTGCAGAAGACTATTAAATTATTGCACAGGGGTTCCTCGAGCCAGTGGAATGTTTCCTTGGGGTTCCGCTCCAGCAAAAAGGTTGAAAAGCACTGCACTACACTCTTGGAGTGGTTGACGTTAGGAAGGCATCAAGCTGTAGAAACCATGTCAGATCAGATTGGAGCTTGGTGCAGCCTCTCGGCTCGCCAGTTCTCGGTCAAACCATCCAGTCCATGCCAGCATGGAAAGCGGATGTTAACCGATAATGAGGAGGAGGAGGATGATCACAGGTGTAAACTGAGTTACGACAGGTGATTAGTTAATATGTCTTTCTGTGAAAGTAACTCTGATTGCTGACGCAAACTAACTAAAAGTACACTACTTGAGAGGAACTTAAAATAGCAACACGGCTGTGTTCCGACGATTAGCTTAATTCTTCAAATAAAAGAACATTCAGCATTCTTGAACAATACGTTGCCAGATATTAAAAGTACTGCTCACATTTCAGGAATTGAGTGTCTGCTTTACATATACATTTGCACCCAAGCTGACATTCCTATCAACCATACAAAATAGTTTATAGCACACATGCGCTCACTCGTCGCATGCACACACACACACATTTACATCCATCGTTCAACACAAAAATACAACTTTCTGACTGTTAATAAATGCTTCACCTGTGTAAATAAATACTTTTGTCAAAACTTCTGGCAGTCACACACATACACACACACATGCACACACACACACACACACACACATCCACACGTTCTTTAAGGTGCTCAGCAGGCTTTGGTCTGCCTGGGACTACAGTAGAAGATATGCTTAGAGCTATTTCGTCTGCCGTTCCGTTCTGAGTTCAAATTCCGCCGAGGTCGACTTTGCCCTTCATTCTTTCGGGGTCGATAAATTAAGTATCAGTTACGCACTGGGGTCGATATAATCGACTTAATCCGTCTATCTGTCCTTGTTTGTCTCCTCTGTGTTTAGCTCCTTGTGGGTAGTAAAGAAATAGAAATAGGTATTTCGTCTGTCTTTATGTTCTGAGTTCAAATTTCGCCGAAGCCGACTTGGCCTTTCACCCCCCCCCCCCACCAATATCTGTATTTTATATACAGATATACTGACATCAACATACATGCTCACCACACTCGCATATGATATTATTATTATTATTCTTTAAAACAGTTTGATTCGGTTTTATAGGACTTAAAGTTTCGCAGGCTTCTAGCACGAACCCGGCTCACGAACTGGATCTCTGTTAGAAGCCAATTTAAGTCGCATGGACCTGAATCAATCTGTCTTAAATAATAATGATAATCTTGAGTGCCTTTTCCTTTCGTTTGTCCACTTACTCGTGTGTTATATTATATAACAGACGTTAAGTATAAGCGGTTGTTGTCGTTGTTGTTTGTTCCTTCTTGAGCCATGCTCACCACACTCGCATATGAGCCATGCCTGGCTGAGCCTGGTTGAGCCTTCTTGAGCCATGCCTGGTTCAGAAGGGCCGGTTTCCCGGTTTCATTGGCATATAGGTTCCTCACCCGGACGGGACACTGGTCCGTCGCAGGTGAGCTGCTAGATGCAGGAGGAAAGAATGAGATAAACCTGTTGTGAAGGGGTCAGCAGAAGTTTGCCACTGCCTTCTGCCGGAACCGCGTGGAGCTTAGGTGTTTCGCTCATAAATACACACATAGCCCGATCTGAGATTCGAACCTGCGATCCCTTGACCGCGAGTCCGCTGCTCAAACCACTAAGCCATGTGCCTCCACAGTATATGCAGTTGATAATGTTTATTACACTTGTGCTGCTTCTATTTCATATTTGAATTTATTCTGACGTATGCATTGTCAGGGTACACCCACACATGGTTTGCACATCATGAGCATACATGTCGTGGACTGGCGATATGATTCATCTCCAATCCTGTTTGGGCACATGCTGTTGACAAGCCACAAAAATGGTGAAGCATCAATATATATATATATCTATTATATAAAATCCGTTCTGTTTGTCTGTGTGTGCGTCTTCTAGGATCTCGGGCATCCTCCATCCAATCGCGCTCAAATTTGATATTTAGATACCGACGGTATCAGGGCGCGTATAAGTCTTGAAAAAATTACAAAAATCGATTCCAGGTGAGAATGCGATCAATAAAGCCGTGGGAACGTGCATTTGTACGCGTAAGTACACCAACTGTTGCGATCGATACTACGCGTACGCGAGAAAAATGCACGTGCAGTTTGCGCAAAAAAAGCCGACTGGCTTGAAATAATGCCACAAAATGCAGTATATTTAAGAGACCTAGAAAGTAAGATGCAGAAGAGATATTTTCTTCAAACTTGGCATGAAGGAAGGAAAGACTATTTGGTTTCTCAAGAAGTTTTTTTTTTTTGCCTTAACTTCATTTAACAAAACCAAGATTAAATCAGTGTTTCTCAAAGGGGAGGCATTTGGGACGGTCGGACAAGTCGTTTTGAGAAAATTTGGTTTAAATGTTTGACAACTCAGCATCGTCCATTGGACGAGGGGCGTTTTGCTCGTGTATATATATACATATATATACATATATATATATATATATATATATATATCAATAATAAAGGGTGAAATCAATTAATTAATTTAGAAATAATCATTAATTTCACCAAGTAGAGTTCGACATGTAAAAAACCCATTCAAGGAAGGTTTAAGTAATACTAATTAATTAAGGGTTCAGCAACGATTTGCCTCACCACACACCGAATTTAGAAATAGCAGTCAAAAAGTTTTGGCTATTCTTTCTACTTAAAAGGGAGATCCCAGTAAGACCAAAGCACTTAAAAAAACATATATATGTTAATATCAAAGGGTAATTAGAAATATATGAAATTTTCATTACCAGTGGTCTAGAGTGTAAAAAATTTAGTCAATAGACTATATATTATTCATATAAATACATCGTGCATTTAAACACATATGAGGTATCCATCATAGGATTACTTGCACGCTAGAAAGGACAGTTAAATTCCAAACCACTATTAGGGATAAAGTTTCGAAGGTAATGAAAAATTAAACATTTATCATCTAACTCCTGGATAAATTTCGAATCAAAAAGCCGACATTTTATTTACTGCTGACAAGGAGCTGCGCTTGCGCGGTAGATTTGAAAAATTAGAATGTATAAGCATGGGGCATATATTAGATTGCCTCGTGTATATATATTTAATCTAAGGTGTACCTGCTGAAGAAGATTTCGCCTCGCAAATTATTTCATTTGCTAAGAAAAGTTTGAAACCATTGGTCCAGGAGTTAGATGGTAAATGTTTTTATTTTTCATTTCCTTCGAAACTTTATCCCTAATAGTAGTTTGGAATTTAACTGTCCTTTCTAGCGTGGAAGGAATCCTATGATGGATACCTCTTATATGTTTAAATGTACACTGTATATATATATATATTTCGTCTGTTTTTACGTTCTGAGTTCAAATTCCGCCGAGGTTGACTTTGCCTTTCATCCTTTCGGGTCCGATAAATTAAGTACCAGTTACGCACTGGGGTCGATGTAATCGACTTAATCCCTTTGTCTGTCCTTGTTTGTCCCCTCTTTGTTTAACTCCTTGTGGGCAATAAAGAAATAAGAAACGATGCGTGGTTGAGAAACACCCTTTCTGAAAACTGACATAAATATCTGCTGAGGCTCACGTGGTGACACTCTCTATCATTGAGGCCCATATAATGATTTTTTGGGGGGCCACGCAAGCAAAATAGTAAATTGGGGACCCACAATAGAATATTAAGGGTCCATATAAATTGTTTGCTTAAGATGTGTTTATTGAAAGAAACAGTAAGGTTTCTTTCTCTGACGTTTTATATAGTTCAAATGAATGTGTGATAAACAACAATTTTGAGAGGAATATCAATAAGATTAATTTTTAAACATCGACTGAAGAGGGCAGTTATCTCTTCCTCCTCCTCCTCAAAAATTCTCATTCTGATATGCCAAAATCATAGAGTACCACATCTAGAAGTGCTGCTGCTGCTGCCGCTACTACTGCTGCTGCTGCCGCTACTACTACTGCTGCTGCTGCCGCTACTACTGCGGCTGCTGCTGCTACTACTACTGCTGCTGCTGCCGCTACTGCTGCTGCTGCTGCCGCTACTACTACTGCTGCTGCCGCTGCTACTACTGCTGCTGCTGCTGCCGCTACTACTGCTGCTGCTGCCGCTACTACTGCTGCTGCTGCTGCCGCCACTACTACTGCTGCTGCTGCCGCTACTACTACTGCTGCTGCCGCTACTACTACTGCTGCTGCTGCCGCTACTGCTGCTGCTGCTGCCGCTACTACTACTACTGCTGCTGCCACTACTACTGCTGCTGCTGCTGCTACTACTACTACTACTACTACTACTACTAAGTTTTCATCTTTTTCTCCCACCATATCTTTCCAGGTGCCGATGAAGAAATACGGAAATGTGCTGAACGTCCTTATTGCAGAAAGTTGGGTAAGAACTAGAGCCCCCACCATTCTAACTAAAATATTCTAACTAAAAGTTTGTGTCATCATAGAGAATACAGTGAGTGTTAAAAAGCTAATTAGAAATAACCTTGTGGTGAGGAAAATACAATATTGATTAATAACTAATATTTCTAAAATTCATTCTGCTAAGTGTGGGAGATAACTCCCAGCATGTTCCAGTTTTTGATATACCTGGT
The DNA here is from genome assembly GCF_006345805.1 of Octopus sinensis. NCBI lineage: Eukaryota > Metazoa > Mollusca > Cephalopoda > Octopoda > Octopodidae > Octopus > Octopus sinensis. Next base: position 37,775,699 of record NC_043014.1, read on the forward strand.
GTTAATAATGTGGTTCATTGACAGAATCATTAGCTCGTTAGGCAAAATGATTGGCAGCATTTCACCCATCTTTATGTTCTGAGTTAAAATTCTTCCAACGTCGACTTTGCCTTTCATCCTTTTGGGATCGATAAAATGTGGAGTACTGGTGTAAATATATAATCGACTAAACCACTTCACCAAAATTTCAGTCCTTGTGCCTATAGTAGAAAGGAATGTAAATGGTGTTAATGAAGTGATGACCTTGCAGAACAGTTTGCATGCCAGGCTTTATGTTCTGAGTTCGAATTCCGCTGAGGTCGACTTTGCCTTTTACCCTTTCGGGGTTGAGAAATTGAGTACCAGTTATGTACTGGAGTTGATGTGATTGCTTGTTCCTCCTCCCCACAAAAATCCGGGCCTTGTGCGTATAGTAGAAAGGATTATGATTATCATTAATATTATTGCCAAGGCGGTGAGCTGGCAGAAACGTTAGCATGCTGGGCGAAATGCTAAGTGGCATTTTGTCTGTTCAAATTCCTCCAAAGTCACCTTTGCCTTTCATTCTTTCAAGGTCGATAAAATAAGTACCTATTTCTTTATTACCCACAAGGGGCTAAACATAGAGGGGACAAACAAGGACAGACATAGGTACTATGTTGATTACATCGACCCCAGTGCGTAACTGGTACTTAATTTATCGACCCCCGAAAGGATGAAAGGCAAAGTCGACCTCGGCGGAATTTGAACTCACAATGTAACAGCAGACGAAGTATCGCAAAGCATTTCACCCGGTGTGCTAATGCTTCTGCTAGCTCGCCGATAAAATAAGTACCATTTAAGCACTGATGTGGCTGGGAGGCAAACAGTCATGCCAACAAACATAAAATCAATGAGGGCCTAAATAATACTTACAAAATTATGATGGTGGATAGTAAGATCATTAGAATGATAATCCCTCACAGCCTTTTATCACTGTAACGCCAAAAGCCTTTATCAAAAAAGATTATATAATTATTAATGTATATATATTAATGTACTTTTTCAGTTTCCATTCATAAAACAACAACAATTAGAACAACAGAACTTACTGAACAATATCTTATAGAATCAACGTTGCATAACCTAACAACTATGGTAAGTCCATTTCTATAGTTCTATAAGCTCTTTCCATTTCTACCTGTTTTCAAGCAACTTAATCCTAAAATTTTTCTTCAAAATTTTTCATTTTTACACATTAAACATGTAATCCATTTGTTCATTTCATGTCCATTTCTTTTCATGCTAACATTGGTTGGACGTAGACATATTTTCAAACAAAGAACCGTCTCACTCTGTCTTTTTTCCATCTTAAACAAAGCATCAACCCAATACATTCACTGTGTATGCTCTTTTGACTTTTTAAAAAATAAATTTTGATTTGCTTATATATATCTATATCTGAGATCCCCTTCGGTCACGACACTGACCATAGGATTGCACCTAGAAAGTTACCCTCTGCGGCACAAGTCCGGGCAAGGTTGTTTATGGAAGACCAGCAGTCACCCATGTACATGGCTGTTCGCACACAGGCATCATACAGTCTACCGTTCACTCTAAGCGAGAGGCCCTCTGTTACCAGCAGAAGTAGGAGATCTGTGAACTTTGCCTAACCGATTCTTATTCTACGCTCTCTCAGCATCCATCAACTACAGCTGAGTAAACTGGAGCAACGTGAAATAAAGTGTCCTGCTCAAGAACAAAACACGCAGCGCGGTCCGGGATTCGAACTCACAACCTCATGGTTGTAAGTTTGGCACTCTAACCACTGAGCTATGTGCCTTCACTTTGCTTTTATATATATATATATATATATATATATATATATAGTTAATCCATATATATATCATCATCATCATATATATATATTATATATATATATATATATAGTTAATCCATATATATATCATCATATAATATATATATATATATATATATATATAATATATATATATATAGTTAATCCATATATATCATCATATATATATTATATATATATATATATATATATATAGTTAATCCATATATATCATCATCATCATATATATATATATATAATATATATATATATAGTTAATCCAAACATGAAAACACAACAATGCAAGGATGTGGAACAAGTATAGTGTTATTGGACGCTCAGGAAAGGAAAGAAAGAAGGAGGATTTAATGTTTTGAGCGGAGCTCTTCGTCAGAAACATAGGAAAAGGAAAAATCCAAGGAAGGAAAAAAAATCGCCAACGATACACACGCAGTCACATATTGAATATATATATATATATATATTGTTATATTTCAGAATGGTCATTTTGCCAGTTTAGCCAATAAAAACACACGCACTATATTTGCTAAACTGGCAAAATGACCATTCCAAAATATAACAATATCTGTTTCAACACACGACTTCACATAAAAAATCTTGCACAACAAATATTTATATATATATATTATATTAAATTAGAGACAAAACCACTATTAGGCAAGTCAAACAATGAAAAACTTAAGCCAATACATATGATTAATTTATATTATTTAAATATATAACAAAATTATTAAAAAAATATAATTAATATCACACTACGATCGTTTCATGCCGGCTAACATCTTCAAATTTTTGAGTCGCAGTCATTCATCAGGTGGTTTAAATATTTTTCTTGGCGAGGTTTATATAAATTATTAGTGATGGAAGCAGTATTAGTACCAAGAGGCAATCTTTACCACCAGCTTAGTGTGGATGTCTTGTTAGAACTCTGAATACTGTGTTATTCATCATCATCATCATCATCATCATTATTATTATTATTATTATTATTATATTATTATTATTATTATTATTGTTATTATCTTTATTATTACAGTGGCCTAAGACTAGCACTGAACAAGTTTCTACTCTGAATATTTCACTCATACCATAAACAAAAGTGATCTTTATTTGAAAATGGGTTAGTATTTTTTTCTTTTATACAAATGCATGTGTATCATCATCGTCATCATCATCATTATCATCATGTCCTTGTCTACATTTCCATGTTTGCCTGGGTCAGTCAAAATTTGTTGAAGCAGATTTTCTATAGCTGGGTGTTCTTTTTTTTTTTTTTTAAACCCTCACCTATTTTCAAGCAAGGTGACATTTCTCTTAGTTCCTTTGGGCATGAAACAGTACAGTGACTGGATGTGCTTTTTATGGAAGATAGTTAACAAACCCCTCATGTGTAGCAGTGAATTTTATATGTATACCATCATTATCATTATCACCATCATGTTACATCCATGTTGCATGTTGGCATGGTTGGACAGTTTGACAAGGATCTGATGAGTCAAAGATCTGTTTTCATGCTCTGATGTCTGCTTTGGCATGGTTTCTACCTCTTTTTGTGTGTACTGGTTGTTTTTTTTTTTCATGCTCCTGGCATTACTGCCGTTACTATGTAGCTCAGAAGACAACAAACCCAGGGAGGGAGGTGATCTATATATATAAAACTCAACTTCTGTGTCTGTGTGTGTATCTGTGTGTATATCTGTGTGTGTGTCTGTGTGTTTAACTTCCCGGAACATCTCCTCCAAGCCAACAAATTGTAGAACCACCAAAAATGGGTCACTTAACCCTTTAGTGTTTAAACTGGCCAAATCCGGCCCAATATATTCTACATGTTTTATATTCAAACTGGCGATGTCTAGCCTCTCACACCTAACCTACAATGCCATTCTAAAAATAAGTAATCACATCATTGAAACCTCAAGCTGTAAGATGATCCAGATAATTCAAAACAATTTGAGTGAAAAAGTATTACATTTAACAGAGTAATCTGAACACTAAAGGGTTAAAGTTTAGGCGAATGAAAATTGAACTGCGCTATTTCTGTTCCGAAATTCAGCTCACAAGTGCAAAAATCGATAATGTGTTTGTTTAGGCCTTATCCCATGCATTGATTAGTGAACTTTACTCATTCAGCTGTTTGACGTGAACTGTGTTCACCACGCTTCAAGCATGCGTAAATTGCATGAAAAATAAAAAATCAAGATATAAAAACGGGCAATACTGCTAGTATCTAATAAAGTTGGTTTAAGTTTTATGCCAAATGAACTCATCTACACAACAACAACACCAATTATTGTTCAAGGTAAGTTCGCCAGACATAGAACTTAAACCTACTTTACTTAAACTTCTGAAACACCCATGGCTGCTATATATATGTATATGTATCTATATCTGTCTGTTTGTCTGTCTGTCTGTCTCTCTCCCCCTCTCTCTCTCTCCCCCCTCTCTCTCTCCCCGTCTCTCTCTCTCTCCCTCCCTCTCTTCTCTCTCTCTCTCTCTCTCTCTCTCTCTCTCTCTATATATAATATATATATATATATATATATACAATTCATAAATAAGGGCAAACGAAAAAATCTTCCATGGGTATGAGGAAGTATCTCATTTATTTCTTTTGCCACATGTATCACTGACGAAGGGAGGGCTGTTATAAGCTAACCCTGAAATCGGTCCGATATGGTAATAATGGAATATTTTAGAAATTTCTGTCGACCTTTTTTCGAGTAGCGTGCAGATTGTGAAAAAATTAATGGTTAATGGACAATATGTCCAATTTTTCGGCATATTTGGCATTGAAAATGTTTTCGTTTGCCCTTATTTATAAATTGTTTATGAATTTAACCTTTAAAGGTATTTTTTTAATATGCTGGCCATTGATAAAATTTTTTTTGGGAAAAGAATTTTTTTCGAAAAAATTTTATCCTACATATATATATATATACTCTTTACTCTTTTACTTGTGTCAGTCATTTGACTGTGGCCATGCTGGAGCACCACCTTTTGTCAAGCAAATCAACCCCAGGAATTATTCTTTGTAAGCCTAGTACTTCTTCTATTGGTCTCTTTTTGCCCAGTAAAAGTGTATATATAATATAGGCAAAGATATATATGGCTACTCTATGAAGTTACCCTGGGTTTCATATCCATAAAGTGCTTAGCTTTACAGCATTTGTTCAGACCCTAGGCCTATGGCCTGTCTAGCAAGTTGCCACTCTAGAAAATGGAGGAAGAAAAGACTTCTAGACAGGCTATAGGCCTAGGGTCTGAAGGAATGCTGTAGAGCTAAGAGCTTTATGGATGTGAAACCCAGGGTAACTCCATAGACTGGCCACTTCTATCGTTATATATACACTCTACTTCTCTATAACTCAGAGTGTGCTTTTTTTTTGAATTTATGATTTACTGGTTTGTTCACCATTTTTGTCAGTCTGTGGAGAAATAGCAAAATTTGCCCTGTTTATAATTATATCATATGTTACATATTTATTATATCATACCTTGATACTGTGTGGACTAAGATCCCCGTTGACGAGCCACTTGTATTTATAGAGTGTTAAACACATTTGGTATGCAAATTAGGGACCTCTTCATAGAGCAGCTGCTGCATTTGTTGAGTATATAAACAGTTTGGTTGCCTGTTTCTCTGGAGACTGTCACAATGATGTAGACATCTCTGATAAGAACCTTGGGTAAGTGTCCTCTTCTATAGCCTCGATATATATATGCATGTTCACGTGCAAGTAATGAGATAAAAACCAAGGCTGTGTAGATTTTAGAACATTTATAAATAGGTCTTACAGCTGTTTCTAGGATATTTATTATATTCCTTCATCAGAGACGGTGTGAGAAGATCATCATCATCATCATTTAATGTCCGTTTTTCATGCTTGTATAGGTTGGACGGTTCGACCAGGGTCTTGGGAAGCCAGGAGGCTGTGCCAGGCTCCAGTCTGATCTGGCAGTGTTTCTACAGCTGGATGCCAACCATTCCGTGAGTGTATGGTTAAGCAAATATCTAAATTATCTGTTGCTTAACCATCTTCTCACACTGTCTCCGATGAAGGGATATAATAAATATTTTAGAAACAGCTGTAAAACCTTGTATTGTATTTATAAATGTTCTAAAATCTACACAGCCTTGGTTTTTTATCTCATTAAGGAAAAAAAATTATATATTTATATATATGTATATATATATATATGTGTGTGTGTGTGTGTGTGTGTGTGTGTGTATGTGTGTGTGTTTGTCCCCCAACATCGCTTGACAACCGATGCTGGTGTGTTTACGTCCCTGTAACTTAGCAGTTCAGCAAAACAGACCGATAGAATAATTACTAGGCTTACAAAGAACAAGTCCTGGGGTGGGGGGTTGATTCATTCGACTAAAGGCAGTGCTCCATCATGGCCACAGTCAAGTGACTGAAACAAACAAAAGAATATATACACTCACACGATAATGATCAAAACAAACATGTCAAGGAAAAACCAATGAAAAGGAGAAAATTACAAAACACTCACAAACATACAATGCACTCAGTGGCTGTGTGGTAAGTAGCTTGCTTACCAGCCACATGGTTCCGGGTTCAGTCTCACTGCGTGGCACCTTGGGCAAGTGTCTTCTACTATAGCCTTGGGCTGACCAAAGCCTTGTGAGTGGATTTGGTTGACGGAAACTGAAAGAAGCCTGTTGTATATATGTATATGTTGATTCGCTAGCTTTTGCACGCATATTTTTTTCTCTCCTTCTTTCTGTGTTTTTTTTCTCTGTGTATCTTTCTGTTGAAGAGCGTAGGCTCGAAACGTTAAAGACTTGTTTCATTTATATTTCCTGAGCGCCATACTAATACAATTGTTTGTTTGTATTCCACCTGCCTTCGTCTTTTGTTTATTTCCGTAAACCTGCCTTTGTCTTTGTCTATTTTCATAAAGCTTACCATTATATATATATATATTATATATATATATATATATATATATATATATATATATATATGTGTATGTTTGTGTCTGTGTTTGTCACCCCAACATCGCTTGATAACCAATGCTGGTGTGTTTACATCCCCGTAACTTAGCAGTTTGGCAAAAGAGACTGATAGAATAAGTACTAGGCTTGCAAAGAATAAGTTCTGGGGTCGATGTGCTTGACTAAAGGCGGTGCTCCAGCATGGCCGCAGTCAAATGACTGAAACAAGTAAAAGAGTATACAAGTATATTTAATTCTTCCACAGTTTCATTTCTACCCTACTAATTCAAATTTCTATTTCTTGTTCTTTCTCAAGGGTTTCCTAGGAACCAAGGACAATTCTGAAGAAGAAGAAGTTTTGATTTTTTTTTCTCTTTTTGAACTTGGTTTTGGCCTTGGCAGTAGCTGTGACAAGCACCAACTTCAGCAGTGTATATATAGTTAGTGACCGAAAACTCATGATATTGCTGCTAGCAAGGAGATTTATTCAATGTGTGTTACAGCTTTTCAGTACTTTTACTATAAATATTTACATATTCACGACTGCTAAGATTGAAACATGCTCTCCCGCATCCATTCCATTCATTTAATTAAAGTTTTAGATTTGCATGTTTTCAAATTTAAAAAAAAAAAAAAGCAACAAGATAAAACAAAACAAAACAAAACAAAACAAACAAAGCAGAATTATATACTTTCATTACTTACCTTCAAAGTATATCAAAATGAAGACCCATTTACTTGGATCATGCTCAGATTTTGGGGGCTGCATTTTTCATATTGCACAAGGAACTCCAATGACATTAGTACTTGCTATTCACAGGCATTTCATGGTTGACAGTGGAACTTCTATTATTATAATTGTTATTATGATTATTATTATCATTATCATTATTATTATTATTATTATTATTTCTAAGGTGGCAAGCTGGCAGAATTGTTAGCATGCCTGTTGAAATGCTTGGCAGCATTTCGTCTGTCTTTATGTTCTGAGTTCAAATTCCACCAAGGTCAACTTTGCCTTTTGCCCTTTCGGGGTCGATAAATTAAGTACCAGTTAAGCACTGAGGGTCAATGTAATTGACTTACCCAACTCCCCACAAATTTCAGGCCTTGAGCCTTTAGTAAAAAGGATTATTATTATCATTATTATTGCTATTATTATTATTATTATTATTATTATTACTATTATTATTATTATTATCATCATTAAAGTGGTGAACTGACAGAATCATTAGCATGCTGGGCAAAATGCTTTTCATCCGTCTATACATTCTGAATTCAAATTATGCCAATGTCGACTTTGCCTTTCATCCCTTCAGGACTGATAAAATAAGTACCAGTTGAGTACTGGGGTTGATGTAATTGACTACCCCCTCCCCCACAAATTTCAGGCCTTGTACCTATAGTAGAAAGGATTATTATTATTATTATTATTACTTTTTAAAAATTTTTATGGGCCAGTGTGGAAAATAAAAGATGATATTATTATTATTATTATTATTATTATCATCATCATCATCAAGGTGGTGAGCAGGCAGAATTGCTAGCATGCTGGGTGAAATGCTTAGGGGTATTTCGTCTGCTGCTGCATTCCGAGTTCAAATACCACCGAGGTTGACTTTGCCTTTCATCCTTTTGGGGTCGATAAAATAAGTACCAGTTGAACACTGGGGTCGATGTAATCGACTCATCCCCACCTCCCCCTAGCTGCCTTTGTGGCAAAAATTATTATTGTAATCCTTATTTTTATTTTTATTTTTATCATCATTATTATTATTATTATTATTATTATTATTATTATTATAACTATTACTATTATTGTTATTATTATTTAAAATAACATATGATGTATATAAATATGTCTCTGAACTTATAAAGGAAGATGATTATAATAAATTGTTGATACCAAAGATTAAATCCCCATCAAAAAATCTGTGTTTTCATTATTCTTTCTGTTGGGGTGGCCATTATTGTTTTGATTTATATACATGCATATATACATGTAGGCATGGATTTGTGGTATGACTAAGACGTAGAGGTCATCATCATCATCATCATCATCATCGTTTAACGTCCGCTTTCCATGCTAGCATGGGTTGGACGGTTCAACTGGGGTCTGGGAAGCCCGAAGGCTGCACCAGGCCAGTCAGATCTGGCAGTGTTTCTACAGCAGGATGCTCTTCCTAACGCCAACCATTCCGTGAGTGTAGTGGGTGCTTTTTACGTGCCACCCACACGGAGGCCAGGCGAGGCTGGCAACGGCCACGATCGGATGGTGTTTGTTATGTGCCACCGGCATGGAGGCCAGTCGATGCGGAGCTGGCTACGGCCATGTTCGGATGGTTCTCTTACATGCCACTGGCACTGGTATCACAACTACAAATTCCATTGATGTTGATCGATTTCGATTTCGATTTTGATTTTCACTTGCCTCAACAGGTCTTCACAAGTAGAGTTATGTGTCCCAAGAAGGAAGGTATGCACAGGTGGACTGACTACGTCCCAGGTAGAGGCCACGGGTTATGGCTTCACTTGTCCTGCCAGGTCTTTGTTAGAGGAAAGCAAATCTAACTTCTGACATACCCCTGAAAGCAATTGTCCCTTGATGTCATATGATCCTAGAAACAGTGAAATGCTAAAATTTTAAATTGCAGGTTACAGGCCTAAGTGAGCCTGTGTTGTTGAGTTGGACATTGAAACAACTGTTTCCTAAAACTATTTGACGTATGATTCAATGTTGTTACCAGTGTAACAGTAATATATGAATGGAAAGTTGGATTATTAGATGTGAGAAGTCTCTGTTTTTTTGTTCAGCATGTGTATATTGTTAAATGATTGCATTGGACACGACAGTCCAATGGGAAGCTACTGAAAGGTAGCAGAAGGTTCTTTTCAACAGCGGTATGGCAGAAACGTTAGCACGCCGGGCGAAATGCTTAGCGGTATTTCATCTGCTGCTACGTTCTGAGTTCAAATTCCGCCGAGTGCAGATATGAACAGCATATGGAAACGGTATTAAGGAAGGAAAGGAGAATATTAGATTTATAAGCCCTAAAATTCATTCCATAATTGCCCACGGGCATGTGTCGTAGTGGTTAAGAGCGTGCAGTGACCTGCATAATAATAGTAATAATAATAATAATAATAACATCGAAAAATACATTCGAAATTTCCCCAAGACACCCGTTGAAGCCGAAACGTTGAGGACAAATATCCGTCAATTGTAAATAATGTAGATGCATGAGTAATATTGAATGTATGTTGCTACGTAAGTGCAGAAAAAACAAGCAAGGAGAGAGGAGGTATCTTGATGAACTAATTTGTACGATGAAAATAATTAAAAAGATAGCTGTTGTTAGATAGCACATTGGAAGTGTGCAGATGAGCGCAGACCTCCGCCAAGCAGCTCATTTCCACCCTGAAAATAGCCCAATTTCCCAAACCAACACCGACAAATACATAACCACAGCCATATGATTTTAAGAAAAAAAAAATACCCCTTAAAAACAGGAATCATCTGAAGCAGTTCACAACCACCAACATCATCAGCAGCATTGTTATCATGACGGTTACCTTGACAGTCACTTTCACCACCACATGGATGGATGGAAGCACTCCGTCGGTTACGACGACGAGGGTTCCGGTTGATCCGAATCAACGGAACAGCCTGCTCGTGAAATTAACGTGTAAGTGGCTGAGCACTCCACAGACACGTGCACCCTTAACGTAGTTCTCGGGGATATTCAGCGTGACACAGAGAGTGACAAGGCCGGCCCTTTGAAATAGAGGTACAACAGAAACAGGAAGTAAGAGTGAGAGAAAGTTGTGGTGAAAGAGTACAGCAGGGATCACCACCATCCCCTGCCGGAGCCTCGTGGAGCTTTAGGTGTTTTCGCTCAATAAACACTCACAACGCCCGGTCTCGGAATCGAAACTGCGATCCTATGACCGCGAGTCCGCTGCCCTAACCACTGGGCCATTGCGCCTCCACTTTTCACCACCACAACCAGTATAACCACTGCAATACCACCATCACACAACTAACACTATCATCAACACCACTATTACCACCATCACCTCAGCATCATTATAAAATCGGCATTATAACCACCGATACTATTTTAAAAGTACCAGTTTCGTACTGGGGTCGATATAATCGACTTAATCCCTTTGTCTGTCCTTGTTTCTCCCCTCTATGTTTAGCCCCTTTGTGGGCAATAAAGAAATATATTTTATCCTCCTCCCATACCTATCCCGACCATCGTCATCATCAACACTATCTCTAAACAGCAATGCTACCATTGGTTATGTGGAAACGATGTGATTTCAAGGGGGATAATCAAAGAATGTAACATTGTAATACTTCATGTAAAGTAAATATAACAAAGGAAAAATCCTTCAAGAATCCACAAAAATTCCCGGATCACTACCAAAATTTCATCATCTGTTTCTTGTGTCATTACCAACTTTTCTTGCAAGTTTCATCAAATACTTTTTGAGTTATTTTGCACACAGACGGAGAAACCAACGCAAATGAAAACATAACCTCCTTCCTTGGCGGAGGTAAAAATGCGTATGAAAATAAAAGTAAGGAGAGAGCACGTTAATATTTGTGTTGGCATGTAATTGAAGAATGGTAAAATGTGCGTAAGCGAACAAAGCAAAGAAACAAAAGAATGTAAGTACGAAGCAAAAAGAAATAAAAACATGCAATGCAAACAAATGAAAGAAAAATAAGGACAAATTCTCCATATATACATAGTTCGTTGTTCGGGCACAAGTGCTGAATTAGAAACTCTTAAGGACATGAGAAAAATTTATGAGGATTCTATGAAGTTTAGATATATACGTGACTGCCTGGAAAACCGAAGCAAAAGGGTTGATTCTGTATTTCTAGGCATGAATTATTTATTTATGCGCATTTTTCAAGCCTAGCCAGGCTCATGGGCCCGGTTTCCCCGGTTTCTGTGGCATATGTGTTCTCTCCCCCAGCTGGACGGGACGCCAGTCCATCGCAGCGTTACTCAAGAAACTGGAAGAAAGAGTGAGACAAAGTTGAGGCGAAAGAGTACAACAGGGGTCGCCACCACCTCCTGCCGGAGCCTCATGGAGGTTTAGGTGTTTTTTCGCCCAATAAGCGCACACAATACCCGGTCTGGGAATCGAAACCGCGATCCTCCGACCGCGAGTTCGCTGCCCTAACCACTGGGCCATTGCGCCTCCAAGGCATGAATTGCAGGCTGTATATTTGCTTTCAGTAGTTTTCCGTCATTGTGGGCTTCCATTTTTGTCGGCAGAGAGAGGCTTAGGAGTGTGAAACAACTGTTTCAGCGTTGGAGTTTGCTACGATTATAGAATTGCAGTGTTTGCAATGTGAGGGCATCGGTCAGCGAATGTGTTGAATGATTTTCGCCGGCTGAAACATTTCATATACTCTTTACTCTTTACTCTTTACTCTTTTACTTGTTTCAGTCATTTGACTGCGGCCATGCTGGAGCACCGTCTTTAGTCGATCAAATCGACCCCGGAACTTATTCTTTGTAAGCCCAGTACTTATTCTATCGGTCTCTTTTGCCGAACCGCTAATGGCGGGGACGTAGACACACCAGCATTGGTTGTCAAGCAATGCTAGGGGGACAAACACAGACACACAAACACACACACACACATATATATATATATATATATATATATATATATACATATATACGACAGGCTTCTTTCAGTTTCCGTCTACCAAATCCACTCACAAGGCATTGGTCGGCCCGGAGCTATAGCAGAAGGCACTTGCCCAAGATGCCACGCAGTGGGACTGAACCCGCAACCATGTGGTTGGTAAGCAAGCTACTTACCACACAGCCACTCCTGCGCCTATGTATGTAGGATACTTCTTTTTTTCCCGTTGAGTTGTGAATGTAAGTTGGAAACAGTGTTGCTTCGTTTCTTCTTGCGGGTTTTCCAGTTTAGCATAAGAATAGATACAGTTCCCTAGTATAACAATGATAAACAAAAGGGAAGCTGAATGGATGAATGCGAAAAAAGTTATTTTCGATTCATCATTTGTTTATCGTTAAATGGCTGTATTGGACACGACGGTCCTAAAGGGAATAAAAGAAAAGCGAAACAAAGTTCTTTTCGAACAGTAACGTGGTTATGGCCTGGTTCTGTAGTTATGTAAGCATGAAAGAAAGAAAGAAAGAGAGAGAGAGAGGAGAGATGAGGCGGGGGGAAGACAGATAGATAGATAGTCAGAGGAAGGGAGAATGAGTGGAAATTGAGTATTGCGTAGCATAGTACAGCCCTAAGCTTATAGCAGTTTAAGTCGTTTGTGTTGCAAGATCCAATGTTGACAAAAGTTTAACTGACAAGTCCAGCTGCCTAACTGTTGCTGACTTGACGGTTAGTGTTCAGCTCTCTGTTCCCTTGTCTGCTCCTCTGTCTATTATCTGTCTGTCTTCAAACTTTATAACAGGGGTTGGCTGACTGCTATCAACGAGCTTGATTGACCAGTTCAAAAGCGTTATCATCAGGTATATTCGCAAAATATAGTGCTCAACTTTTTGCTGAATTTGAAAGATCCGGTTGTTGTTAATAAAGAATTTACCTAATTGGAAAAAAATATTTTCGGGCTAAAAATTGAGGCAGAGATTTGCTACAGCTATCAGTCAGTTTCTGACCAATAACCACTAAGTTGGCGTTTGATGCAGTTGAGATGCAAATGATGTAGTCAGTAACATGGAAAGATGACTCTACGTCTTTGTAGTTGGGGTGATGTTCAGGACGAAGGGATAGGTATGACAGCAGGGGCAGGAGCAAGCAGAGGTTTCAGGTTGAGTGCGGCGGTAAGAAGCGTCGTGTCTAGTTTGCGAGTAATTGAATGTAGGAAGAAGTGGATCACTTGGTTTGACGTGTCCGAGAGTTAGAGATTTGGTTATAAAAGCGAGGGGATCTGATATGAGCCAGTGAAAAGAATTTACATCGAGGTGCGAGTGGAAGTCGCTAAGTTTGTAAAAGACAAACGTGGAGAGTGGAATTTAGTAGAAATGGAGAAGTCTGAAAAGTTGAAGGGTTAGAAGAGATGGTTAGAGGTAAATTCTAAGACAGGGTGGAAGGAATTAACGAAGGCAACAATAGAGTGTGAGCTGTCTAATGAGCATCTCATGAGATCGGTAGCACAATTAGTGAGTATTATATATATATATATATATATTAGAAATATTAAAATTACTAAGTCTCTCTAAAGGAAATTACGGCAGCGTTACTGGATATTAAGAGTCTAAAGCTGTCGCTGATTAGCTCCAAGAGGCCATCGCCTCTAGCTAGCTATATGACACACGAACCTGCGTCCATTACAACCTTCGAACAGGGGAGGTCAGCCGCCGACAGCTTTAGTCTTGTGTTTATAGACTGCCATATTAGTATGGCGATAACTATTAATATATATATATATATAAACATAATAAAATAGGGTAATAATAAATTATTATTACCAGTGGCCTATTATTACCCTATTTTATTATGTTTAAATATTGTTTGATAAATTTGTTCGTAAATTTTTTACCGGCATCCTCTCTGTCGCCGGGTATGATTTGCGTCTGCGCAGAGGTTTGAAAAGTTAGGATTTACAAACTGATAGATCTACATGTGGATCTAACAGCCTGTGCATCAGGATTATTAAGGCTGTCCCACTGAAGAAACTATATATTCGGCAAATATATATTTTTTTTGTTTGCTGGAAATAGTTAGAAACCGTCGGTCTGGGATATAGTTGAGATGGTAAATGTTTTTAATTTTCATTCCTTTCATGAATTTATCCCTTTTTGTGTTCTAGCACAACGCTTCCCTATTTGGAAGCCTCTAATTTTATTTATATATATATATATATATATAAGAAAGAAGGAGGCTGGAGGATTTAACATTTCGAGCAGAGCTCTTTGCCAGAAACAGAAAAAGGAAAGGTCCAAGGAAGGGAAGACGGAGAAAGAAAATCACCAACAATACACACGCGGTCACATATTGACTCTTTTATCCTTTTACTTTTTTCAGTCATTTGAGTGCGACCATGCTGGAGCACCTCCTTCAGTCAAACAAATTGATCCCAGGATTTACTCTTTGTAAGGCTACTTATTCTATTGTATTCTTTTTGCCGAAGCGCTAAGTGACGGGGATGTAAACACACCAACATCGGTGGTCAAGCGATGATGGGGGAACATACACAGACACCCAAACAGTTTCCGTCTACCAAATCCACTCAGAAATCTTTGGTCAGCTCGAGGCTACAGTAATAGACACTTGTCCAAGGTGCCACGTAGTAAGACTGAACCCAGAATCATGTCGTAGGGAAGCAAGCTCCTTACCACACAGTCACTATATATATATATATATATATATATATAATATATATATATAGAGAGAGAGAGAGAGAGAGAGAGAGAGAATCTAATATAATAAATGTGAATGTCAGTGTCTCAGTGTGTCACACTTTTTCAATTTTACTCCTAGAGGCCATAGTCCAACATCATACCATTTTGGAATCAGGCTGACTCTGTGAGTAAATTAAAAACATTCCAGACTGAATCCGGATCTACAATTCTGAAATTTTGAATTCCAAAGTTTTCATTACTGTGATTGTTTTTGGTGATATTTTTACATGACTATTTGCAATAATTTTTTTGTTCAATAACAATTTTTATAATCTAAAGGCTTACTCCGTGAGTAAAAAAAAAAAGAACCGGGCCGATCTGGACCTGCAATCCTGAAATTTTAGATTCCTATGTTATATAACATAAGATTATGCTAATAAATTTTAAATGAAAATTTTTGAGTTGGCAATTGCTATATATATCTCCATTTTCTATTAATTTTCATAAATCTGATATATACCCACGTAATTTGCAAGCTCTTCTTTGCAAATTTGGGTATTTAACAGTGGAGCCAGTGAAAGATTGGATGTTTTCATCCATATTTTCCTTGGACTATATATATAAGTGTGTGTGTGTGTGTGTGTGTGTACATATATATATATATATATATATATATATATATATATACACACATATATATGTATCTACATACACATACACACACATATATTTACATACATATATATATAAGTGTGTGTGTGTGTGTATATATAAATGAATATCTATCTATGTATATAAGTGTGTGTGTGTGTGTATATATAAATGAATATCTATCTATCTATCTATCTATCTACTTACCTACCTACCTACCTATCTATCTATCTATCTATCTATCTATCTATCTATCTATCTATCTATCTATCTATCTATCTATCTATCTATCTATCTATCTATCTATCTATCTATCTATCTATCTATCTGCTGCCTTGACTGGGCCGCTGCCAGCTTCCCCTTGGCACGTAAAAAGCACCCACTACACTCACGGAGTGGTTGGCGTTAGGAAGAGCATCCAGCTGTAGAAGCACTGCCAGATCAGACTGGAGCCTGGTGCAGCCTCCTGGCTTCCCAGACCCTGGTCAAACCGTCCAACCCATGTTAGCATGGAAAACAAACGTTAAACGATGATGATGATTATGATGATGATGATATATATACTTGATAGATCACTAGCCACTACACATTCTTTATTTTCTCTCCTTGTTTCTTTCCGTGTTCCTTTCTGTGGAAGGGCATAGGCTCGAAACGTTAAAGACCTTTTAACTTGCTGAGCATTATATTAATACATCTGTTTTGTGGTACCAGTGCCGGTGGCACATAAGAAAACCATCCGAACGTGGCCGTAGCCAGTACCGCATCAACTGGCCTCCGTGCTGGTGGCACGTAACAAACACCATCCGATCATGGCCGTGCCAGCCTCGCCTGGCCTCCGTGCCGGTGGCACGTAAAAAACACCATCCGAGCGTGACCGTTCGCCAGCCTTGTCTGGCACCTGTGTCCGTGGCACATAAAAAAAAAACACCATCTGAGCGTGGCCATTTGCCAGCCTCGTCTGGCACATAAAAAACACCATCCGAGCGTGGCCGTTTGCCAGCCTCGTCTGGCACCTATGTCGGTGGCACATAAAAAGCACCCACTACACTCACGGAGTGGTTGGCGTTAGGAAGAGCATCCAGCCGTAGAAACACTGCCAGATCTGACTGGCCTGGTGCAGCCTTCGGGCTTCCCAGACCTCAGTTGAACCGTCCAACCCATGCTAGCATGGAAGGCGGACGTTAAACGATGATGATGATCTGTTTATTGATTACACCACCTGTCTTCGTCTTTTGTTTTTTTTTTTGTGAATTCTCCCTATATATATATATATATATATATTTACAACCGGCTTTTTTCAGTTTCCATCTACCAAATCAACTCACAAATCTTTGGTCAACCTGGTACCATGAACAAAGACACCTGTCCAAGTTCCCCAGTGGTGAGACTGGACTTGCAGCTACACTCACATACATGTAACTATTTATCATGAATGGAACAAACAATTGTCAAATTAATAAAAAAGACAACAATGACACCGTTTTTTTTATATTAAAAAATTTTTTTATTAATGCTTCCAGATGTATATATTTTGTGTTTTATTACAAAATTTTAAAAAGAAGAAATTTGTGAAAAAAACAAAATATCTGATAAAATTTGTTTTTGTCTATTACATATTATCATTCCCTTTTTATCTGTTGATTTACGCTTGTGCATGTGTGCATGCGTGTGTGTGTTTGTGTCTGGGTGGTGGTTTACATTGATGATAAAAAAAATCATAAAATTCTAGCAATTGGCAAAAAGTGAATGAGGGTAGGGTTATGAGATGAATAATGAATATTAATGAGATGGTGCTTTTTGGGTGGTAGTTTAGTATTTTGGAATTTACCACAAAAAAAAAGATAAATAAAAAATAGAAACAAAATAAAATTTTTTTTATAAAATAACCATAAAAAAAAAACAAATCCCTCTATGTCCCTATTCTGATATTCTTATTTTTTATTCTCTACAATGGTTTCAGTGATTGAACAATGCTGGGGGAGCCACCTATAAAGGTATTTGGTAACGTATTTATTTTATTGAATACAAGGAGGGTGAGAGTCCAAGGTAAACGAGGCAGGTTTTTCTTTTAACTTGGAAAGTACATAAACAGATATGACCAAATAGAACAAGGTGTTTTATTCAACACTGTTGATTATGATTATGTCATCCGCTGCTCTCATACCTACACACATATATACACACACATGCATGCACACACATTTAATATATTTAATGTGTCTAATTTATTTATCTGCATAATTGCCTCTACACCCACTCAGATTGATCTCTCTTTTCACCTTTCCTTACCTTGTGGAATCGACCCCCTGTAAACACATCGGCATCTAAGTGTGCATTAGCTCCCTCCATACATCAAATTGAACAGGTGCATGGTGTACCACACATCAAGTGGTGAATTGACCACAGAACAATGGGAGATGACGGGTTTTGCTACAGAACACAATCTGGACCAGGAGCTAAAACCACAATCTTGTTATGAGTTTGTTACTCAAACCACAAATCCATGTGTCTTCACCTGCATATATATATATATATATATATAGATATATATATATATATATATATATATGTGCATATATATATATATGCATATATATATATATATATATATATATATATTATATGTATATATATGTATGTACATATATATGTATGCACATATATATACACCCATGCATACATGAATATACATATGAATGTATGTATGAAAGAAATTATATTGTGAATAATAGGCATGTTTAAAATGAAGTTTAGTTGGACATGCCCAGACAATGAGAATAAAGGATATAGAGGTTAAAATGACTGGTCAAAATCTGAAGATTTGGGGCCCCAAAGCCAAAAGCTATCATGAAGAAAGGGTAGTACTTGAACCAGATTTGGTGAAGGTGTGACTGATTTTGATTGGTTAGTTGACATGCAAACATACATACATACATATGCATATATATATAATATATATGCATATATATATATATATATATATATATTATATGTATATATATATGTATGTACATATATATGTATGCACATATATATACACCCATGCATACATGAATATACATATGAATGTATGTATGAAAGAAATTATATTGTGAATAATAGGCATGTTTAAAATGAAGTTTAGTTGGACATGCCCAGACAATGAGAATAAAGGATATAGAGGTTAAAATGACTGGTCAAAATCTGAAGATTTGGGGCCCCAAAGCCAAAAGCTATCATGAAGAAAGGGTAGTACTTGAACCAGATTTGGTGAAGGTGTGACTGATTTTGATTGGTTAGTTGACATCAAACATACATACATACATATGCATATATATTATATATATATATATATATTATATATATATATATAATATATATATATATATTATATATATATAATACATACATATATATATATACATACATATATATATATGTATATATATATATATATATATACACCCACACACATAGGTTCCATCCTCTTTGGATGTATTTAGGCAGTGTTTTACATATATGCTCATATATTACAAATACACAAACACACACACACAAATATATATTCTTGCATGTTTATCTATTCTCATGTATATTCACTTTATATGCATACACATACCATATATATACATTTTCACGCATACTTATTTACATACATTTTTACATCTATACATGCCAAAAAACCCAAGTGTGTATAAGTATATATATTTGTATATATATATATGTGTGTGTGTGTGTATATGTATGTATTTATGTATGTACGATGTATATGTGTATATTTGTGTGTCAGTGTGTGTGTGTATTTTTGTGTGTATGTACATATATGATATTTATTCCTAAGATTGGCACAAGGCCTCAAACTTTCACAGGTGGACATAGGAAGATATACTTTATTAAATCAACACCAATATTTGGCTGGTACATTATTTTATAAAACCCCTGAGGGAGGGAAGACCTAGTTGACCTCAGTTACAGTTTGAACTTAGAATGTTAAGTACTGTATTTGAATACGTAAAGGTCTTTTGCCTGATACAACCATTTTGCATATCTACCAAATATTAAATTTTTTATAGAGGTATAAAGCCTCGGTTTGGAGGATGGCTGTAGTTGATTATATCAACCCTAATATCTGACTTGTACTTTATTTTTTGACCTTTAGGAGAATGAAAGGCAAAGTTCAGCTCAGCAGGATTTGAACTTAGAATTTCAAATTCACAGTTAAACACTGCAAGGCATTTTGTCTGTTATTATAATGATCCTGCAAATCCATCTAAAATTGGTTTCAAATTTTGCCACAAGGCCAGAAATATCGGTGATGGGGTGGGTGTAAGTCGATTACATTGACCCCAATGCTCAGTTGGTATTTACTTTATTGACCCTGAAAGGGTGATAGGCAAAGTTGACCTCTGGGGAATTTGAAATCGGAACACAAAGTCAGATAAAATGCCGTGAAGAATTTCGCCTGGTGTGTTCATGATTCTGCCAGCTTGCAGCCTTCAATCCAACTAATATTAACACAGGCTCTGCTTAGTTTAATTACAAAAAAAAAACAAAGAAAAACGGAATATATTATTGTTGTGTTGTGAAATTTAGTCATAGAAAATAGTGAATGTGGAAGCTGAGAAAACAAATATTCACATCTAAGAGAGAAAGATACCCTTTACCAAATGATACAATGGTAATTACAGTTGCATTAATAAATGCATTTGTAGAATTTGCTGCCAATACGATATCATAAACCCATAACTGGTTGGCTTATTTATATTTGATTTAGAAATGCTTGTAATGAGTTGCATTAGTATTGAGTCAAGAATTTAACATTTGTGTTCTTGAAACATAGGATTGTTATCTTGTAATGTACTAATGGAAAGGGATGGATGGTTTCATTGAGAAAAGCCAGTGTCATTGTCTGGAAGTACTGTTTTTAAAATTATATGATGTTTCCAGTTTCTTCTTTAGCAGTGATAATGTTAAATGAGCAAAAAGATATTTGGATATTGTGAGCCTTAGATCTCTGTTTCAAAATCTATTTTATCATTATTATCATTATTATTATCATTTGGAATAATAGCTTGAAATTTTCATACTATGGCCTCATTTTTTTGTAAATCAATTTTCTACATTACATTTCAGTCGAGCTA
>NC_043014.1:37801629-37824129 GCF_006345805.1 Octopus sinensis
CATTATTGACATGAAATTCATTTTCGCCATAGATCAATAAATAAAGAGTTAATAGTTTTTCGAGTCAACAAATTTTGGGTAATTTTCGCCAATTATATGCTAGACACATTCATGCTCATTTCCATAGTAACAAGCCAAGCTGTTCCCAAACTATTTACTAACGAGGTCATTTTTCGCTTATTTATTTGGGATCATAAGATGTGCTAAAAATAATAGCTAAATAGGTTTTTAATCACGCGCTAAAGTGTTTTTTTTTTTGTTTTTGCATAATTGTATGAATTCTTATGTGTAGAATACAAATTTACAAAAATTTCCTGAAAATACCAAAAAAATAAAAAAATTTATGAGGTGTTATATGGCGTGTGTAAAGCAGAATTCCACTAATATTTCACTTGTTTACAGTTGACAACACATGCTGTCATGCACAAAAAGGCAGCTTCCACATCTTGCTTTCTGACTGGGTAAAGATGATCAAACTTTAAATCTCTGAAACTCTTTTTTAAAATTTTTTCTAGAAAAAGTTAAATATTCCCCCAATATTCAGCATGGAAAGTTACATCAATATACCAAATTTCAAAATTTTCACTAAACTTTGAAATTTCTACAAGTGCACCCAAACAAAAAAAGATTCCTTTCATGGGTTATGCAATCAGCAGGTTTATGTAGTGTTGTAACGTAATTGTTACGTGCAATGAATAAAATAACCAGACAAAAGTGAAAACAATGTGACGAACTAACAAATCTCTTTACGAACCAACAATCAATATTCCTTGTGAACTAAACAACCAGCACCTTCTGACTTCATTGCGAACTAACTCGAACTTCACTCGACTCCGAACTCTGAACTCAAACTCACTCGGATCGTTACTATTTATACATTACTCACACCAGTCTATCTCTCGCAAGGGGGCGTCATAACTCTCATCACAACATCTCCCCTATTGAAATTTCGACTACTGTAAGAAAGTGGAATTTCTTTTATTTTAATTTTTTCCTTTCCAGCACCTCTCCCATTTTTTGTTACTTTTAGGTATACTTTTAGATATTCAATCTGTTTTTGTTTTCTGAAGCTAGTTCTACAGGGTTCAATATCTCTTGGTGCTGGCACTTCAAACATATCACAGAAGACTTCCATTGGCATTACCCTTCGTTCTTCTGTATGTCTCATCTTCAACTGGTTAAGGTGTCTCTTATGTTCCAAACTTTGTCCTTTAATTAAATACATCATGTTACCTAATCTTTTGATTACACAGCCATCCTCCCAACCTTCTTCACCATTTTTGTAATTTTTAAAATGAACTTTATCTCCTTCGAAATGTTTTGTAACATTTCTTGCATTTCCGTCAAATGTATATTTTGCTTTTCCTTTATATATATTTTTTCCTGGCAATAATTTATCGAAGATCGATTTTATTTTACGTGCAAACATTAACTCTGCTGGTTAACACATATTCACATTTGAAACTTGAGAAAAGTTTTGCATATTTTTACTGTTCCAATCACAAATTAGACTCGTAATGTACGAATTACCGGTCGATTTCTCTTTCTGAAAATCCTAGTTTATCCAGATTCTCCTTTAAGCTTTTAGTAATAAAACCTAGTGCTCCAATTATTATTGGTATGAATATGAATTCATAGTCTGGATATAGAAGCTGGAGGTTTCGAAGCAGTTGTCCATAGATATCCTCTTTTTCTTTCATTTTCAAAGAGATAACTATATCTGCACAGCAATTGACCTCTATGATGGTACATACCTTTGCCCCTCCATTCCAAACAACAATATCCGGCCTGTTATGCTTATATTAGACAAAAGTTTTGATGGGAATATTCCACCAGTATTCCTTTGTGTATGTATGTATGTATGTATGTATGTATGTATGTATGTATGTATGCATGTATGTATGTATGTATGTATGTATGTATGTATAAGGACTTGCTGAAGGTTTCCTTAAGAGATGCTTGCATCTCTCCTGACACATGGGAAGGCATAGCTATTGATCGTAGCAGGTGGAGAAGGCTTTACATGAGGGGACAGCTACTTTTGAGAAATCTCGAGTTGCACATGAGAAAGTAAGGAGGGATGTCAGGAAGGGCATCGCTGTTACACTTCCAGATGGGAAAGGTCTTCCTATAATGCTGACATGCAGTGTCTGTGCAAGACCTTGCCTCAGTAAAGCTGGACTCAAGAGTCATCTTTGTAGTCATAAAGCGAGACAGATGAGTGACAACCTGGCCACTGGTGGTGGTGTAACACACCATACAAATCATATCTGTCAGGCATGTGGAAGAGAATGTAGTTCGGCAGGAGGACAAACGACATGCAAAGGTACACATGAAGCCCAGTTACAACTACAGCCGGCTATTACCGGTAAAGGTTTTAGCTGCCAATTCTGTCCAAGACATTGTAGATCTTTAGCTGAGCTAAAAAGTCACATTCGATCACAGCACCAGAAACAGTTAAGCTTCATGCAATGGCCATACTTGATAACGAGGGGGCAGCCATCATGTATGTATGTATATCCTTTATTTGTTTCAGTCGTTAGACTGTGGCCATGCTGGGGCACTGCCTTCAGGAAATATTTCAGTTGAACTTATCGAACCAGTACTTCTTTTCTTTTTTAAGCCTGGTACTTATTCTATCGGGATCTTTTGCTGAACCACTAAGTTATGGGTATATAAACACACCAATACAGGCTGTCAAGTGGTGGTGGTGGTGGTGGGGGGGACAAACACACACACATATGTATATAAATATAAATATATATATGTTATATATATATGTGTGTGTGTGTGTGTGTATCAGCGTATCTCTCTCTATATAAACGGCAGTTTGTCTGTGCATGTTTCTGTGTGTCTGTTAGGTTGTACCCTCACCCTCACCACGGCTTTCAACCGATTCCAATGAAACTTGACACACACATAGCCCAATGTCATAATTCAAAACTAACGCAGCGAAAATTTTGAAAAGTTCCCCCAGTTCTGAAAAGAATCGATAAATTCGACATGGGGTCGAGAATCAGAAACACAAACCAAAAACTGTCTAGGGGACGCAACTCCAACTTTTTAAACTCTCAAAAAAAATTTACCATCATTTTTTTCCATGTTTTTGCTATTTTTTGGCTATAACTCTCTAAAAATGCTTTATAGTTATTTCCCTTACAAACCTGAGCAACGCCGGGCGATACTGCTAGTGTATATATATATATATATCATATATATATATATATATAACGGGAAGCTTTATGAAAATAAACAAAAGACGAAGGCAGGTGGAATACAAACAAACAATTGTATTAGTATGGCGCTCAGGAATATAAATAAAACAAGTCTTTTACGTTTCAAGCCTACGCTCTTCAACAGAAAGAAACACAGAAAAGAAACACGGAAAGAAACAAGGAGAGAAAAAAAATGTGTGCAGAAGCTAGCGAATCAACATGGCGATATATATATATATATATATACTCACAACAAAATTATTTCAGTTTCTGTCTACTAAATACATTTACAAAGCTTTAACTGGCCTGAGGCTATAGTAGAAGACATTTGTCCAAGATGCCATGCAGAGGAAGTGAACCATGTGGTTGGGAAGCAAACTTCTTACCACATAGCCACACATGCACCTATACATACATACATACATACATACATACATACATACATACATACATACATACATACATACATACATTACATACATACATGTGTGTGTGTATGCATGTATATATATATTTATATAGATAGATAGATATATGTGTGTGTTTGTGTGTGCGTGTGCATGTGTAAAATAATAGAAAATTGACTGATTGACATTCTTTATTTTAAATCATTACAATTGTTTCAATGCATTTTTACACTCATAGCACATTGGTGAGAGGATATGATTAACATATTGTGTAATCATTATCATTCATCGAAGGTGCAAGATGTGTTCCTTCAGGATGAGATCTTGTTCATAATATATTTAGTTGCACATTTCAGTAACACAAGATGATTATTAGTTACATAATGTAAATTATATTATCAAAACTTATTGTCAAATCATATGAGATGTGTAATTTTTGGATGTAAAATAACTGGATTGTAGAAATGTAGACATGTTGAGAGAGTCAGGCATTGTGAAAATGGCAAGTGACTTTCAATTAAGACTAGGAAGCGATTTATATTTGTATTAGGGGAAACCCATATATATGTATATAAACAAATTTAAACTGAGTTCAAATATGCTTGAGAGATAGCAAACCTGTAAAAGGTTTTTTACTACAGTTTTTCACAGAGAAAACATTTTTACTTAAAGCAATAAGGTGTCTGCTCTGAACACTCTCTATTTCTTTATTGGACTGATAGATGTATTTTGTATGTTTTACTTCTCCTCAGTATCAGATACCAAAGAGAAACAACTCTGATATATGTTATCAGTCAATAATATTGATTGATTTCTTATAAATGAAGAAAACTTTACTTCTTAGTCACAACAATAAACATAATATGCTAATCAAGTAAATACGCTACTTACCAAATAATGGTGGTCCTATTACATAACCAATTCCATTGAACAAACTTAATAAACTGTAACCACTTGCTAGATTTTCAAATCCTACTATCAATGTTGTATATACCACTCGTAGGGAAACACAGAACCCTGTCAAAGAAAGAAAAGTTAGCTATAAAATAACAAAACAAAAATATACATAGGTAAAAGACATATTACATTGTCAACAGGATATTATTGTGATGGGCAACAGACAGGTAGCGAGGGTAATTTGCTTAACTAAATACCTTAAACATTTTCTAGTGTTCATTTTTATCTTATCCTTTTGATTTTTTTTCAGTTATTAGGCTGTGGCCATGCTGGGGCATCACCTTGAAGAATTTTAGTCGAATGAATTGACATGGGTTGGACAGTTCGACCGGGGTCTGGGAAGCCAGGAGGCTACACCAGGCTCCAGTCTGATCTGGCAGTGTTTCTACAGCTGCATGCCCTTCCTAATGCCAACCACTCCGTGAGTGTAGTTGGTGCTCTTTTATGTGCCACCAGTTTTTTTAAAGCCTGGTACTTATTCTATCGATCTCTTTTGCCAAACTGCTGTTATGTACACATAACAGTACCAGTTGTCAGGTGCCGGTAGGGGAGGGGGGGAAGAAACACAGACACATAGAGACGCACACACACACACAGATATATACATTCCCATGCCAGTGATGCATAAAAGGCACCCCCATGGCAGTGACACATAAAAGACACCAGTACTGGTAACACAAAAAGTGCACCCATGCTGGTGACAAATAAAGGGTGCCCTTGCTGACAACATGTAGAAAGCACCCATGTGGGTGACATGTAAAAGGCATTCACTACACTCTAGGAGTGGTTGGCATTAGGAAGGGCATCCAGCCATAGAAGCTAAACCAAATCAGACTGATACAACTCCCCAACTTACCAGTTCCAGTTAAACCATATAACTCATGCCAGCATGGAAATCAGATGCTAAATGATGACGACGACGATGATGATGATGATGATGATGATGATGATAATATATATGAAGGGCTTCTTTCATTTTATCTGCTTAGTAGTAACAACCAATAGAGTGCACTTTTATCCATCACCATAATCATCATTGTCATCATCATGATCACCATTATTATCATCATTGTCATTGTTTTGGCATCTGTTTTTCCATGCTGGCGGGTTCAAACAAAATGCATCTAGGCAGATTTTTCTATAGCCAGATGCCCTTCCTGTCATCAGCCCACATATGCTTTCAAGCAAGGTGACATTTCTCCTGATCTTTCAAATATAAGCAGCACAATTGTCAGACATGTTTTCATGGAAGATTGCATGGGAAAGGAGCTGCATGTATGATGATCACATTCCTTTACAATTGGTGTGTGATACCGAGACAACACAGACACAAACTAATCTCCACCAACGCACATACATACGAACATGCAATGATTCTCTTTCATTTTCTGTTTACCAAAAATATTCCACTCATAAGTCTAAGTGTTCAACAGCTCTCTACTCTTTACTCTTTACTCTTTTACTTGTTTCAGTCATTTGACTGCGGCCATGCTGGAGCAGCGCCTTTAGTCAAGAAAATCGACCCCAGGACTTATTCTTTGTAAGCCTAGTAATTATTCTATCAGTTCTCTTTTGCCGAACTGCTAAGTTATGGAGCTGTAAACACACCAGCACCTGTTGTCAAGCGATGTTGCAGGGGACAAACACACACAAACACACACACACACACACATATATATATATATATACGACGGGCTTCTTTCAGTTACCATCTACCAAATCCACTCACAAGGCTTTGGTAGGCCTGAGGCTATAGTAGAAGACACTTGTCCAAGGTGCCACGCAGTGGGACTGAACCCGGAATCATGTGGTTGGTAAGCAAGCTACTTACCACAAAGCCACTCCTGCGCCAATTCACTAAGTTTTTATATGCACCCAAAATGCATGTAATGCACCAACAAACATACATATATGTACCTGTGTATGTCAGTGTATGAGTGTACATGAATACACGCACAAACATGTATGTGTAAATGTCAGTGTGTGAGTGTATATGTAAACACACACATACATGCACACACATCATCATCATCAGCATCTTCATCATATCGTCATCTGATGTTCTCTTTTCCATGCAGGCATGCGTTGGACAGAGTTCATTAGAGGCAGATTTTGTACAGCCAGGGAATATTTCCCTATCGTCAGACATGCTCTTGAAGAATGTTTATAAATGAATGACACTGCTTGTATGACAGTGACAATCCTTTACAACAATTGCATGATTTCAAGACAAGGAGGCACAAACACTTACACACACACACACACACACACATGACAGGCTTCTCTCAGTTCCATTTACCAAATTCACTCACAAGTCTTTGGTCACCCTGGAGTTATAGTAGAAGACACTTACCTAGTGTGCCACTGCGTGGCACTGAGCCGAAAACCACATGGCTGTGAAGTAAACTTCTTACCACACAGGCATGTCTGTACCCCTAACACACACACACACACACACACACACACACACACATACACATATACACACATATACATACACACACATATACATACAACTCTCACACACATACATATATGCACATGTGCACATACACACATACATGCACACACATACACACTTACACACATATGTTCTTTATTGCCCACAAGGGGCTAAACATAGAGGGGACAAATGAGGACAGACAAAGGGATTAAGTCGATTATATCGACCCCAGTGCGAAACTGGTACTTTATTTATCGACCCCGAAAGGATGAAAGGCAAAGTTGACCTCGGCGGAATTTGAACTCAGAACGTAACGACAGACAAAATACCGCTAAGCATTTCGCCCAGCGTGACACATATACACACATAGACATATATATCCTCACACAGATACACACATGCACACACACCGACACATGCATGCATTCATACACACACACATATTTATGTATAAACATATGCACATACATACATGAAAACGCAAAGTGTTTCTTTCTTACCTCCAGCTATAGACCAGATGAGAAGAATTGCTGCTAATGGATAAAATTTGACTACAAGTGGAATGGCAATGCCACAACTGCCCATGATGAATAATGAGGCTGTCATCATATAATCACTTTTGATATGGAGAAAGTCTATGAAAATTCCAAGCAGGAACTGCCCTGCTGTGAAGCCCACTCCACTGAGTGAGATCAGCAAGGTACCATCTACACCCAAAATCTTGGAATAGAGTGGAAGATACACATACACAACGAAGTTTACTGAAAGAAAGAGAAAAGAAAAAAATTAATCATTTTGCATTTAAATTCCTTTGTCAAATATATTGCTAATCTCTTTGCAGTGGAGGCACATGGCCTAGTGGTTAGAGCAGCGGACTCACGGTCGAGGAATCGCAAGTTCGAATCTCAGACCGGATGATGTGTGTGTTTATGAGCGAAACAGCTAAGCTCCACGCAGCTCCGGCAGAAGGTAATGGCAAACTTCTGCTGACTCTTTTGCCACAACTTTCTCTCACACTTTCTTCCTGCATCTTGCAGCTCACCGGCGTCCCGTCCAGGTGGGGAACCTATACGCCAAGAAAACTGGTAAACCGGCCCTTATGAGCCGGGCATGCTTGAGAAGGAACAAACAATCTCTTTGCAGTGTTTTGAATTAATCCTTCATTATCTTGCAGCTTTGAAATGTCTATGATATGAATTCTTTTATTTTTTTTTATTCTTTTACTTGTTTCAGTCATTTGACTGTGGCCATGCTGGAGCACCAACTTAAGAGGTTTTAGTCAAACAAATTGATCCCAGGACTTATTCTTTGTAAGCCTAGTACTTATTCTATTGGTCTCTTTTGCTGATCTGCTAAGTTACATGGATGCAGACACACCATCAGTTGTCAAGTGATGGTGGGGTAGAGACAAACACAGGCACAAACATACAAATATATATATGTGTCTATCTATCTATCTATCTATCTATCTATCTATCTATCTATCTATCTATCTATCTATCTATCTATCTATCTATCTATCTATCTATCTATCTATCTATCTGTATGTGTGTGTGTGTGACAGATTTTTTCAATTTTCATCTGCCAAATCCAGTCAGAAGGCTGTGGTCGGCCCAAGGCTATAGTAGGAGACACTTGCCCAAGGTGCCACGTACTGGGACTGAACCCGGAACCATGTTGCTGGGAAGCAAACTTCTACTACACAGCAATGCCTGCACCTATGTTTATTTTTAGAATGACATTGTCTTGCAAGTGTGACAAGCTGGATCTGGCCAGTTTGATGAGAAACCAAGAGGAATATTTGGAGTGGACATGGCCAGTTTGAATGTTAAAGGTTTAATGACAGATATTTATTTTTGTGTTTCTGATAAATACATTAAATTTGGAAATATCATATCTAATTTGTGGAGGTATGTGGCATGGTGGTTAGGGTGTTGGACTCATGCTCATAAGACTGTGGTTTCGATTCCTGGACTGGGTGACACATTGTGTTCTTGAACAAAACACTTCATTTCATGTTGCCCCAGTCCACTCGGCTGGTAAAAAAGGAATAATCCTGTGATGGACCAGTATCCCCATCCAGGTGGGGAATTTAAACTCCATGGAAACCAGGAAACAGGCCCTATGAGTCTATATGACTTGGGAAGGATCTTTATCATTTTCTAATTTACATATGGAAGTTTGTTGAAATGGAGAGTATGAATTGTTGAGATGAGGTGGTACAAGGTGACCAGCCAAGTGGCCAATGTACAGGGTTCAATATAGACATCTATAAAAGTTTGTGTAGTGGGTACATAACAACCAGCTAAAGGGTCATTAGTTTGCATCTTGTCACCAGTAAGTTGTGTAGAACTTAAACAACCACCACAAGATCTAATTCTTGGAGTGGTATGATAGATGACTTGTGTGCCTCAAAAACCCTGAGAAGAGTTATGCTAGCAGACACAGGCTCTTGGTACAATCACAAATGCTAGACAAGTCAAAAGTTAGAGGCCAGACTAATATGGACCACCTCTTTCCAGAGCTGAAAACAGGTTTAATTAGAGCCCTTAACTCCACCTAGAAAAAACCCCAGCAAAGTTAACAGAGGCATCGATGACAATTCAAAACCAAGAAGACCTGGGAGAGGAAGACCTTCCCTCAGGGAAACATATGGCAGTGCATCAAAATCTGAAAGGAAGCTACAAAGCTGTACTTGGAGATAAGCAGGAAAGGAAACCCAGAGTTGAGAACAGTGGAGAAAAGCCGTCAATGGCCTATGCCCATAGGGAGCAAAGGAATAGGTAAGGACAACTTTAACAAGTCCTAGAGGTTCCTAGAATGAATCCCACTGTATTCTCGATCTACTCTCTCATTGCTATAAACAAGTAGAAACACAGTAAAATTAAAAAAAGAGTATTTTGTTAGCTTGTAAATTTTTATGTGGGTTGTATATCAAAGAAGGATGGGCTTTTTCACACAGACTCTTCTTTGATCCACTATGTAAATACTAACATATTCAGTGGTGTCCCTTGTTATTCAAAGTCTTAGGTGGGGCTACTAACCACCTCTGGTAAACCCTAAGGAATCAAAATGGTTTATCTTTCTTATCACCACACCTGTTACCACAAGAGGCCATAAAAAAAAACAAAAGACACAGCAAATCTAATTTGCTCTTTAATACTCCCACATGATCTTGTACTGTGGGTCAGAGTCCTAAAATGAACTAAGCATGGTAATATCATAGGTGGTGCCTGCGACACTGTCAGCTCTACCTCCGAACATTTGGAGGTAGGCAATAGGCTCGTTCCACTACAAAGTCTAGTCTTTGTTGCAGTGTGGTGGCTTGTGCAGTTCAATGACACAGAGCTATGCCAGCAGAGTGCAAGTTTCTGGTAGGGCCTCCCATGCTGAACAGGTAAATGCACAAAGGTCAAACTAAAATAGATCACCTCTTCCCAGAGGTAAAAATGGGGATTGTGTAGGGCCAACACACCTACCTAGAAAAAAGTAAAGTTACAAAAAGTATCAATGACATTTCAAAATCATCAAAACACGGGAAGGATAAGCTTTCCTTGGGGAGTCATATGACATGGTACAGCAAAATTCAAAAGGAATCTGAAAGGCTATAGAGCTATAAAGACAAAATATCAAAGGGGAGAAAAGGTAGCCCAGAATAAAAAAAAAACAAAAAACGGGAGAAGTCATCAATGGGTTATGCTTCATAGGGAAGGAAGGGATTAAGTAAGTAATAAGCCCATTGAGCAGAGACAGCTGATGTTATTCAACAGCATTAATGAAAAAGCAGGTATTCATTGCAGTTGCTTGTATCATGGAAAATACTAATAGAATATGTTATTAGATATGTTATATAGAGGCAGAAAAAGCAACAGAAATAGCAACAATGTACCTTCAGAGATAGCAACAATAAAGCTTCAGAAATAGCAATGACAGCTACTTTATGAGGAATTCAAAATATTTGATAGAGAGAGGCAGAGAGAGAGAGAGAGAGGGAGAGAGAGAGGAGAGAGGGAGAGAGAGAGAGAGTGAGTGAATGCATGTGTGTGTGTGTGTATGCAGGCTTTCTTTGCAATACATTTTTCTCCAACAACAACAACAACAACAACAACCAGAAGGCTATAACATTTAAAGGAATACTTAGCTTGGAATACACAGTCTTTAATTCCTGAGAGAAATTCCAGCTGTACTCCAAAATATGAAAAACTTTGGCATGTCATGTTGATCCTGTAATTCCCAGGATAGCTTAGGGTCATGAGCTCATGGGGGTACATTTTCTAATGTCAACAAATGATCAGGAGTTAGGACATATACACTCACAAAAACACATGCATACATGCCTACATACAAACAAACAATTATGTATACATTCATACTTATATACATACATACATACATACATACATACATACATACATACATATGTACGTACATACATACATACATACATACGTACATATGTACAAACATACATACATTCTTTTGGACTCTCTTCGGTCATGAATGACCATGGGATTGCACCTAGAAAGTTACCCTCCCAGGCACAAGTCCAGGTAAGGTTGTTTATGGAAGACCAACAGTCGCCCATGCATACCAGCGTCCCCTCTCCACACCACTGATGTTTTCCAAGGGAAAGGCAAAGGCCGATACAGCCTGGCACCAGTGATGTCGCAATTCGTTTCTACAGCTGAATGAACTGGAGCAACGTGAAATAAAGTGTCTTGCTCAAGAACACAACATGCAGCCTGGTCCAGGAATCGAACTCTGAATCTTACGATCGTAAGCTCGACACTCCAACCATTGAGCCATACATACATACATACATACATACATACATACATACATACATGCATACATACATGTGAACTGTTGGCAATATTTTTCCTCCTTCTTTTTTTCTTTTGGACTTTCCTATTTTTCCTGTTTCTGAAGAAGAGATATGCTCGAAACATAAAACAACCACTCTTTTCCTTCTTTGAGCATCTTATCAATACTTTACATGTAATAAGTCCTCATGCTGCTTTCTTCTTCTTGTCTTTTTTCCATTTTTTAAAAATTAACTACATACATATATATATACACTTTTACACTTGTACTACAATCATGCTGGAGCACTGCTTTTTTTTTTTAGTCAGAGAAATTGACCCCAGGACGTATCCTTTGTAAGCCTGGTAATTATTCTAGGCTACAGGGATGTAAACACATCAATATTGGTTGTCAAGCGATAGTGCGAGGACAAACACAGACACACAAGTACATACATACATGCATATATATATATATATATATATATATATATATACAATGGGCTTCTTTCAGGTTTCCATCTACCAAATCCACTCAAAAGGCTTTGGTCAGCCAGAGGCTATAGTAGAAGATACTTGCCCAAGTTGCACACAGGGGAATTGAACCCAGAACCATGTGATTGGGAAGCAAGCTTCTTACCACACAGCCACTCATGCACCTATTATATATGTATGTATGTATGTATGTATGTTGTATGTATGTATGTATGTATGTATGTATGTATGTATGTATGTATGTATGTATGTATGTGGCTTGTGTGTGTGTGTTTATATGTATGCATATCTGTCTGTCTGTCTGTCTGTCTCTCTATCTATCTATCTATCTATCTATCTATCTATCTATCTATCTATCTATCTATCTGTGTGAGTGTTTGTTTGTGTGTGTGTGTGTGTGTGTGTGTGTGTTTTAGTATTTTACTTATTTCAGACATTAAACTACAGCCATGCTGAAGCACTGCCTTAGTCGAACTAATCATCCCCAGGATTTACCATTTTAAAGCCTAGTACTTATTCTATCAGTCTCTTGTTTGCTTAACCAGTAAGTTATGGGGATGTAAACACATCAACACCAATTACCAATCAGTGATGGAGGGACAAGCACACACACACACACACACACAAGACACATGCATGCGTGGGCGCGCACACACATACACACACACACACATATTCTTTCATTCTCTTATTCTTTTACTTGTCTCAGTCATTTGAATGCGACCATGCTGGAGCACCACCTTCAAGGGTTTTAGTTGAAGAAATCAACCCCAGGAACTATTCTTTGTAATCCAAGTACTTATTCTGTTGGTCTATTTTGTCAAACCGCTAAGTTATGGGGGCCATAGGTTGTCAGGTGATGGTGGGGTGACAAACACACAGACACATACACAAATATATTCATATATATATATATATTGGGTTGGCAACTAAGTTCCTGCCGTTTATTAAAATTTAAATTTTTTAAAAGGTTTGATAAAAAACAACTACTAATTAATCAATAATGTATTCACCCTTGTTGTTTACAACTTCTTCCCAACGTTCAACAAGCTTTTCAATACCTCGTTGGTAGAAATCTCCCGATTTTGACTCGAAAAATTGATCCAAACAAGCTCTCAATTCTGCATCAGTATTGAATGAAACTCCGTGCATAGCATTTGGGAGAGATCGAAAGATGTGGAAGTCCATTGGTGCCAAATCAGAAGAGTACAGCGGGTGTGGCAGCACTTCCCAGCCATGTGTTTGAATGGCTTCCTTGGTCATATTGGCAATCATTGTTGTGAAGCAGAAGAACTCCATGCTGCCGATTAGGTCTTTTCTCTTGAATAGCCATGTTGAGTTGTTCCATCTGTTGAACATAGAGTTCCACGTTGACCGTTTGGTTCCATTCAAGCAATTCATGATGGATAATCCCTTCCCAGTCCCACCATACACATAACATCGTTTAACATGGATGAAGATCTTGTTTCCTGTGCGGTGTCGCTTGTTTTCCGGGGCTAAGCCATTCCTTACGCTGCTTCATATTGATATAATGGCACCGTTTTTCGTCGCCAGTAATGATTCGGTAAAGAAATCGCTGCTTGAGTCCATGAGTTGAGCAGTGACGAGCAAGCAAACCAGTGGAGATTGTGGCTCGTTGATTTTTGCTGTTGTCACTTAAAGCATGCAGAACCCATACTCCATACTTCTGAACCTTTCCCATCGAGTGAAGATGCTTCACTATAACAGTGTGGGAGCATTCCATTTTCTCTGCCAGGTCCTTTGTCGTTTGAGAATTTTCTTGCAAAAGTTGGTTTAATCGCTCTTCATCGAACTCAACTGTACGGCTAGAATGAGGTGCATCTTTGAGGTCAAAATTTCCATTTTTGAACTTGGCATACCGATTATGAGCGGTTCTTTCAGCTATGGCACTCTCTCCATACACAGCACATATATTGTGAGCAGCTTTTGCGACCGTAGAGCCTTGATTAAAAGCAAAAAAAGGTGTTGAAAATGCTTGTTTTTCTTAACTTGACATTCCATTTTAATGATCTGAAAATAAACAAAAATTAACTAAAATTAACTAGGAAAAAAGCAAATTAGATTCCAAAATGATTCAAAAATAGACTTCTCGAAAAAAATAGATTCCAAAAATTTAAAAACGTAATAAATTCTAAAATTTAATAAAACGGCAGGAACTTAGTTGCCAACCCAATATATGACAAGCTTCTTTCAGTTTCCATCTACCAAATCTACTCACAAAGCTTTGGTTGGCCTGAGGCTATAGTAGCAGACACTTTGCCCAAGGTGCCATGTAGTGGAACTGAACCCAGAACAATGTGGTTGGGAAGGAAGCTTCTTACCACACATCCATGCCTGTATATATATGTATGACTTTTTAAAAAAGTACCTCTCTCTTTATTCTTGCCAGTTCATGTGTATGTGTGTTTCTGTGTGTGTGTGTATGTGTGTGTGTGTGCGTGTGTGTGTATGTATGTGAATGTATATATGTGTTTACATTATTACCTACCTACCTACCTACCCAACTTAGCGTAATCATTAGACCTTCTCTACATAGCCACCACCAATGGTGACACACTCTCCCATCGTTTTATGCAGCTGTGAAGACCTCATCTGTAGAAGTAGGTAAGTTGCATCTAGAGCTAAAACTTTACCTCAGAAATAAGTTTGTCATCTTCCGAAAAGTGCTACCTCTTCAAAAAAGACTTTGTGGTTGGAAAAAGGTGGAAGTCAAATAGCATGAGGTCAGAAGAGTAAAGAGGATGAGGAAGGATTTCATAATCGCAGGAGTGTGCTTTCATCTGGGCAACATGTGCATTGTGAACTGGGGCGTTGTCTTGGAGAAAGCAGACTCCTTTGGTCAGCATGCTATGACTCTCTGCTTTGATGGCATCCCACAATTTCTGCAGCAGAGAAGCATATGTCCAGTTAATTGTGGTACCCTTTGCTAGAAAATCCATCATCACTATTTCATGCTCATCTTAAAAATCTGAGAGCATCACCTTGCCTGCTGAGGGTGGAAACAAGCTTTCTTTGGAGGTGGTGAGTTATCATGCTTCCATTGCTTTGACTGGACTTTAGTCTCAGGATCATAGTGATGGACCCATGCTTCATCATGTGTGATAAGTCTGCTGAAAAAGTCCTCCTCATTTTCTTGGCACATTGCCAAAAGAGCCTGGGAGCAATTGACTCGTTTCTGCTTTTGAAAAGGTGTGAGCATCTGAAGAATCCATCGTGAAGATAACTTCCACATGTGAATGATTTTTCCCCACAGGCCCTACATTTATCTTCCCTTCTTGTGCCAGTTGCCGAATAGTTATGGGGCAATCCTCCAAAATGATGGCTTCCACTTTATGAATGGTGTGGTAATCAATGGCAGAATGTGGTCATCCAGGAATAGGAGCAGTTTCCACCAATGTCTGACGACATTGAATTGGCGATGCCAGTACTTGACCACATCATATGATGGTGCATTGTCACCATAAACTTCTTTCATCTCATCAAAAGTCTCTTTCGGTGTACAACCTTTCAAGTATAAGAACCTGACCACTGATCTGCATTCAACTGCCTCCATTATAACACCTAAGTCCACTTCAGCAGCCGTAAATAACTAATGAATACTTGAGGAAAGTTGTAATTAACAACATGTGACATATAAAGACATGTATGATTATACCTGTACAAGTTCCGTTTCCTGCAATAACCAGAAGTGGGTCAGGAGAAATCTCCTCATGTGTGTGTATGCATGTGTATAAGTATATATATTTATAATATTAATAATAAATAAATGCACCCTTTTAAAGCCTAGCCAGGCTCATGGGCCCGGTTTCCTGGTTTCAAGGGCGTATGTATTCCCCAGCTGGATGGGACGCCAGTTTATCGCAACGTTACTCATTTTTGCCAGCTGAGTGGACTGGAGCAATGTGAAATTAAGTGTTTTGCTCAAGAACACAACACGTCTGGTCCAGGAATCGAAACCACAATCTTACGATCATAATGCTGACACCCTAACCACTAAGCCACGTTCTCCCCCCCTATATATATATATGTCCACTTTTTCCATTTATGCTTGCATAAGATCATATAAAATTCATTGAAGTAGATTTTCTACAGTCAGATGCTCTTGTCACCAACTCTTGCCTGTTTCCAGATAAGCTAATATTTCTCAGTAGCCAACATGTCTTCACGAAAGATTGGAAATGAAGAATTTTTTTTTTCATGTGTACGATGGTGACACTTGTTTACAACTAACTTATGATAACAAGACATACTGTATATGCCGAGATATAATACGACTGGGTGTACAAGACAACCCCCAGGATTTCCATTTAAAAAGCAGGTTTTGAGTTATACTTGCTGTATAAGACTACCCTAAGTTTACGTGGAAAACAGCTCCAGTGCCGAAGGCACAAAGTTCATAGCTAAAGGGGTTGAGTGAGTTGTAGCTTTCCCAGTGGCCCCTGAAGCCTTTGCTTTTCTTGTGCTTCAATAGCATTTTAACTATGTTTTAATCAGTAAATTTTGCATGCAACAATTCTGCAGTCTTGATTGTTTAAAATTTATTCAGTTCTTTTCGAAAAGTGGCCAAATATTTTAAATTACCTACTATAATACACATCAAATGCACCTGGCTGGCGTAATCACTACTGTAATGGCATCACTTAGGTGTCAGTTATTTTACAGGAACTAACATAGTGCCATTTACTTGAAATGAAGTTACAGATTTACATACAGTATGTATAATATTATATTATAATATATTATATTTCTTTACTACCCACAAGGGGCTAAACACAGAGGGGGCAAACAAGGACAGACAAACGGATTAAGTGGATTACATCGACCCCAGTGCGTAACTGGTACTTAATTTATCGACCCCGAAAGGATGAAAGGCAAAGTCGACCTCAGTGGAATTTGAACCTAGAACGTAACGGCACTTGAAATACGGCTATGCATTTTGCCCGGCGTGCTAACGCTTCTGCCAGCTCACCGCCTATATTAGAAATGTTATTAAGTACACTGCTAGTATATTCTTTAATTTGTAAATTTTGTCTTACTTCACAAGACTATTGGTCTTAAAACAACACTTCATGGACCATATCTGCTACATGCTTCTCTAGAATCAGCCAGAGTGCAGTACCTCCTCACATTGCACATTTTGTCATAGATTACTCCTTAATAAGTCTTCCTTTAATCTCCAACCTTTTACCATCTCCTTGGTTACACTGTACTTTCTTGCAGCAGCACAGTTGTTGTGGGACTTAGCATATGCTACCACTTTCAGCTTAAAACCAGCTTCATATTTCCTTTGTTTATCACTTGAAGCCATGAAGGGGTTTTATACTATTGCTGGAAATTAATGTTCAACCAGTGAGAGTACTGCTGCTAATGAAAGAGTGACAACTTGAGCCTTTTCAAGAGACCCTGGCTGTAAATGTTTAAAAGTAACCAGTAACTGTAAGGTTTATTGTGGTTGGTCTGACTGACACAAAAGGTACCAGTAGATGCTGCTAATCTGCTGTAACAAGTAGGTTAGTTACCATAAACTATACTTGTGCTGAAAGGCCTTGGCTGGCTGAGCTCTGTATGAGAGTATTTCTTTATTCACCATAAGGTTGAGAAAAAGAGGGGACAATACGGGGACAGAAAAAACAAACGTTGAGGTCATGGTATCGAATGAGACATATGAAACATATGAATAAACAAACAATTAAAATATATACAATTAAATGAGAATGAGTGATTAACCCCACAACCACATACTCACACTGAAGACTTTGCTTTCTCCTTTTTTACATTCTCGATTAAACAGGTTCTTTCATTCGCAACATACTTGCTATAGACTTCCATCTTTTACGAAACACACTTTGCGACAGGCATTTCTTCTCCAGCCTTATTTTCCGTTTCATGTGGAAAACGAAAAAGTCGATTAGCTTGAGACTGGAGATGAACATGCCTGTTGCAATTCCTTTCACTCTCGTCTTCCATACTACAGTGCTCTAATGAGGCAGTGTAAACAGAACAGACCCTGCGACCCAGCTGAACAGGCTGATTATTTACAATTTCTGTTCATCTGCTAAGTTTGCTGTGCTGTTATCTTAATATAACTTTACTATTAATCCAACTTCCCAAACATATGTGTAAGTATCAGTGGAAAATACTGAGTTGTAGAACAATAGGATCCATAATAATATTAATAATAATAATAATAATGAGATTATTGTATACAGTGCTCAGGTGCACCACAACTTGTCAAAAGTGCGTATAAAGCATATGCAGTAATGTAGAAATGTCTTGGAAGTGAACAGTGTATGAGTCAGATACATGCTTGCATGTGTATGGAGGGGAGAAAATCAGGTGTAGTGTTGGTGAATCTCAGGAAGCATGGAAGAGTGTTTTATGGTGTTCTCTATCGGTATGTACAAGTATCTGTAGAAAATATTGTGCTGTAGAACCACAGGATCTATGTGAGTACTTTACACTATTCTCCATTGAAATTGGTGCTATTTTAAACCACAGGAAGTTAATGTTCAGATTTTATATGGGGTATATAAGATGACCCTTAGTTTTGGGATGATTTTTTTTAAAGTTCAAATTACGCCCTGTACACTGGTATACATGGTGTGTTTATGGGAACTTCTGTAGGCCAAAGACCTATTTTTTGTTGTTGAATTTGTTGAAGTTGTAGAGGAAGAAATTCCAAATATGGAAGCAAAACTTAGAATGACAAACAATAAAAAAAAAAATGTAAAAAACACGAAACAAAATAAAAAAAATTGTAAGTAAACCACAGACAAAAGTTTTAGAAAGTGAGATAAAAGACATCCCTCTGTGAGATACCCACACTTGATATGCGGAAAATGAGCAGGTAAAAATCTCATATTGTGTATAATGTATACAAAATCCTTATACTCACCTGACCATAGAAAATAGATAGCGATCATGAATAGGGTGTTTCCATTCTTCAGTATTTCATAGTCAAAGAAGATAGCCAGATTTTTAATAATGGAATGGATGCAAGACATTTTCTTTGTAGCGGTTTGTTTATCCTTTTCGTCACTTGCGTTGACTGTCTGAAATAGTAGAACAAAGACAGAAAAAGGAAAAAGAAATGAAATGTGTGATTGGTATAAGCCATTATACATATCTGTAATAGCCAGCAAGGAAAAATCTAAATGATTGCTCAAACAACTGGTCAAGATCTGGTAACCAGAAATCCCTCAAAATCTCACCTTGCCATATAAAAAATAAAAGAAAAGATAAATATATAATAAAATAAATAGAAAATAAAATTAAAAGTAAATATTTACATACATACAGGCACAGGAGTGGCTGTGTGGTAAGTAGCTTGCTTACCAACCACATGGTTCCAGGTTCAGTCCCACTGCGTGGCACCTTGGGCAAGTGTCTTCTACTATAGCCTCGGGGCGACCAAAGCCTTGTGAGTGGATTTGGTAGATGGAAACTGAAAGAAGCCCATCGTATATATGTATATATATGTATGTGTGCGTGTATGTTTGTGTGTCCGTGTTTGTCCCCCTAGCATTGCTTGATAACCGATGCTGGTGTGTTTATGTCCGCTTCACTTAGTGGTTCAGCAAAAGAGACCGATAGAATAAGTACTGGGCTTACAAAGAATAAGTCCCGGGATCGAGTTGCTCGACTAAAGGTGGTGCTCCAGCATGGCCACAGTCAAATGACTGAAACAAGTAAAAGAGTAAAGAGCATGCATACATACATATATATTGGTGTTCAGGGTGATTGCAGTCCCTATAAGCATATATGTATACAATTAAGTGCTTTTCCTACAGCATTAGGGCATTTTGGCTCTTATTTCTAGCAATGTAGGTGTCCTGACACCCCTAGTCAATTTTAATGGCAATTATATTTTCCCCTTATGGTATCACATTGCACATGGTTGTTTACAGTCATTTTTGTATAGGCATTAGCGATTCCCTAAATCATCCATAAATTTTTATGGTGAATACATATATGCTGAGAGTGAATTAAGCCTGCTATCAGCTGACTGAGTAGTCTTTGCTGAAGAGGTTATGGAAATAGCTGAAACTTAATGTTAAGTATAAAGAATTCTCGGCTGGTATTCTTGGTGATTGTAGTCCCTATGAGCATATATATATATATATATATATATATGTAGGGAGAGTTTACGAAAAAAACAAAAGACGAAGACAGGTGGTGTACAAAACAAACAGATGTATTAGTATAACGCTCAGGAATAGAAAAAGTCGTTTATGTTTCGAGTCTACGCTCTTCTACAGAAAGGTACACAGAAAAAACAAGGAGAGAAAAAAATGTGTGTAGTGGCTAACGATCTATCATGGTGACTAGTGCCGGACAGAAGGGTCAAACACGAGGAGGAAAGTAAGGGAGATAACAAGTTAAAGATGACCCCCAACACATATATAGATATTGTTGGCATCCTTTTTGTCTCACAATGGAGTTGCGCATAAAATAATCTAGTCTGGCTTTTACATTTCATATCCTAATACATCTCCTACTGTGGCTATGTAGTCCTATCCTAGACAAACACTCCCTCTGGCAGGTGTCACAAATGTAGCAAAGACTTTGCCTGGCTGGTTGTAATGTCATAGTTTCTTGTTGACGTCTTTTCTTGTCTTTCCATTTCTCTTCTCTCTCTCTCTGTGTCACTCCTTTGTGTTCCCTCTTTTACAGTACGTCGCCAATCTCCACGGTTGCTGGCAACTGCTTCCCAGTTGCTAATATTGATGTTGCAGACCTTCATGTCCCTTTTGCAAACATCCTTGTATTGTAAGAACAGTCTTCCCACAGACCTAGTGCCCCTAGCAAGCTCTCCGTAGAGTATGTCCTTGGGGATTCTGCCACCTTCCATATGGCTAACATGTCCAAGCCATCTTTGTGTGAGGAGTGCAAACATGCTTGGTATTCCTGCTTGCTTGAGGACATCTTTGTTGGGGACATGATTCTGCCATCTGATGCCAAGGATTTAGTGTTCGATATATATATATATATATATACATAAACATTTATGTGCTTTTCCCAGAGCATTAGAACATTTTAGCTCTTATTTTTTGCAATGTAGGTGTCGCATTTAGCGACAATTATATTTTTTCTTTATGGTAACACATTGTTCATGGCTGTTTGCATTAATTTTTGCATACACACACACACACACACACACACATAATGTACCGTTCTGTGATAGAAGATTCAACAGAAAAAGTACTCCATCTGACGAGAGATAAATATTATTTATTTAAAGTACACAATACGCGTAGAAGTGGCTGTGTAGTAAGTAGCTCGCTTATGAACCGCATGGTTCCGGGTTCAGTCCCACTGCATGGCACCTCGGGCAAGTGTTTTCTATTATAGCCTTGGGCCGACCAAAGCCTTGTGAGTGGATTTGGTAGGCGGAAACTGAAAAATAAAAAGCCTGTTGTATATATGTACGTATATGTATATATATATATATATATATATATATATATATATATATATGTATGTATGTATGTATGTGTATATGTTTGTGTGTCTGTGTTTGTCACTGCAACATCATTTGACAACTGAAGCTGGTGTGTTTACGTCCCCGTAACTTAGTTGTTCAGCAAAAGAGACCGATAGAATAAGTACTAGGCTTACAAAGAATAAGTCCTGGATCGATTTGCCCAACTAAGGGGCGGTGCTCCAGCATGGCCGCAGTCAAATGACTGAAACAAGTAAAAGAGTAAAATAATACATGTATTTAAGCATTTCTAATAGCTTCATATTTTGAGAAAACTCAAACATATTCTCGAGGTACAAACTACATAGGATAAGGAACTAAAAGAATTTAATAATAGATACATATGCACGCACACACACATACATGCATGCACACACATGCATACATACATACATGCAAGCATGTACAGGCACACACATGTGCACAAACAAACAAAAAGGAGCAACAGACAGAGTCAAAACTATTGAAAAGGTTGCAAGACGCAACGGAAATTTTAGAAAAATAAAAAACAAATAAGTGGAAATTTTACTGATGAGTGTGTTAAATTATAAGGCACCAAAAGAGAATGACTCTCCCCAGACATAACAAAACAAAAAATTAATCAGAAATAAGTGAAAAAGTAAAAAGAATTATCTCCCTTAGATTTTAAATTATAAGACTGGAAAAAATAGTGACAAAT
>NC_043014.1:37826629-37919168 GCF_006345805.1 Octopus sinensis
TCACTAGGCTTTGGTCGGCCCGAGGCTATAGTAGAAGACACTTGCCCAAGGTGCCACGCAGTGGGACTGAACCCAGAACCATGTGGTTGGTAAGCAAGCTACTTACCACACAGCCACTCCTATGCTTGGTTATTGTGTTTGTGCTTGTGTGTGTGTGTGTGTGTGTGCATGTGTGTGTGCGTCTGTGTGTGTGTATATTCCTGCTTATGTTGGTCCTCCACTTGTTGGCTTATTTATGTCCCTGTAATTTAGCAGTACAACAAAAACAAGACCAGTTGAATAAACATCAGATTTTAAAAAAAGAATATTAAACACTGGGGTCAATTTATTTGATTAGACCCTTCAAGGTAGTGTCCCGGCATGGCCACAGCCCAATGACTGAAACAAGTAAAAGATGAAAGATACAAATCTACGTATAACATAAAATATGATATAAATTATAATATAAATTTATCTTTGGGTAGCAACTGTTATTTTCTATTTGCTTATCCCTAGAAAATATGAAAAATGGTTAACATTTCCTTCAAAATTTGCTTTTGTTACATCTATTTAAACCCCAAAGAATCCCTCTCAATCTATTGCTATGATGCTCCTCCATTATTCCTGCTTATGATCAAAGATGCACGTATTGTTATATTTGGGGATGGCCACATTTTGGTCAATTAATCATACAAGCTATATACTTGGTCTTGATTTCAACATTATTATTATATAATTTTAGTGTCCTTTGTCTAAGCTCTTTCATCACACATCCTGTGACCTCTTTAGTGATTCTTTATCCCATGTGTCCCTTCTTGTTCTGTTTGAGAATAATAATAAGCTGAAGTGAAGATCAGGTATATAGGGCATGTGTTTAATTGACAAATATATGACCATCTCCAAATATAGCAATATCTGTTTTAACACACTATTTCACATCAAGAATCTTACAAAACGAATACATCAATGTAATATAAATATATATTTACCATTAGTGAAACACGGGTCTCATCAAGACTATTTTCTGAAGTTGTTTTCTTGACAGTCTCTGCATTGTTATCTATTACTGGAACATTTAGCTGCTGAGATGTGCTTATTTCATCTAAAAGAGAAAGAGAAAAAAGAAAGAAAATATAAGAAAAAGACGAAACTTTAAAGGGAAAAGAAATAAAAAGAGAAGTAGATTGCTGTTGATTAATCTGTGTAACACA
The DNA here is from genome assembly GCF_006345805.1 of Octopus sinensis. Taxonomy (NCBI): domain Eukaryota; kingdom Metazoa; phylum Mollusca; class Cephalopoda; order Octopoda; family Octopodidae; genus Octopus; species Octopus sinensis. The sequence goes on from NC_043014.1 coordinate 37,827,820, forward strand.
GTTTTTGTCCTTGGGTAGCGACTGTTATTTCCTATTTGTTTACCCCTAGAACGTATGCAAAATGGTTAATATTTCCTTCAAAATTTGCTTTTGTTACATTTATTAAAACCCCAAAGAATCCCTCTCTACACATGTCTATGATGCTCCTCCACTATTTCTGCTCACAATCAGAGATGTACATATTGTATTGTCAGCCATTAAGGGACATACTCAAGTAGTTAACGCCAAGCTACTGACAAACAAATCTGTGATATTGACCAGAATATTTGCTATAATGATATTTTTGCTTCAGCAACTCAGCACTGAATTTGTCTGAAATGTAATGGAAAATAGGTCAGTTTCAAAACATTGATGTCCTTGTGACAAAAGCAAAGTCTGAAGGGAATAGCAGTCATTTCCTTTGGTTTCTGGATAGAACAAATTTGGAAATAACACTGACCAAAGATAAAAAACAATAAAATTTTTGTTACAGTGTTATTTCTGAGAATAGATGAGTGATATAATCCTTTCTACTATAGGTACAAGGCTAGAATTTTTTAGGGAAGGGGTTGTTAGTTGTTTAGATCAATCCCAGTACTCAACAGGTACGCATGTTATCAATCCTGAAAGAATGAACGGTAAAGTCAACCTTAGTAGCATTTGAACTCACGACATTAAGCTGTAAGAAATACTGCAAAGCATTTTGTCCAATGCGGTAACAATTCTACCAGCTTGCCAAGTGTATATAGAAAGTCTTATCAGTGGGTGATCTGCAGAATGGGTCTAAACAGATGCAGAATGGAGAGCAGCATTATAATAAAACCAATATAGTGATGGGGATGATAGGGAGGGCTGCTCAATGATGATGGTGATCACGTCACTTGATTGCAAGACTGACCAGGCTATCAGATGTTGTTACACGTCGTTAGGTTACAATGCACTTTTGTATTGTTTTAAATAATAGCAAGCATTCTGCATGGTGGTTGGCTAGAGATGAAGTGTCAAAATACAATCCAAAAACGAATATTCACCAGAAAAAGTTAATGGTGTCTGTTTGGTAGTCCGGCTTCATGAGACCTGGTAAGTCAATTACAGCAGATGTATACATCAACCAACTGGACGAAATGATGAGTGAACTTGTAATTAAACAAATGTGATTGGCCAATAGAGACATGCCAGTTCTCTTGCAAGACAATGCTTGACAAAATGTTGCACAAAGAATGCTACTCAAGTTACAGGAACAGAACTTGGAAGTTCTGTCATCCACCTTGCACCAACTGACTATCATGTTTCTAGGCATTAGACAACTTTTTTGCAAGGAAAGAACTTTAAACCTGAAGAAGATGCAAAAACAAGATTTCATCACCTCTTGCTCTTCAGAATTCTTCACTGCTGGTATAAATAAGCTACCGATAAAATAGCAAAATGGTGTTGATAATTTAGGTGCATACTTTGATTACTACATTACTTTTTGTTGGGATAAAGTAAAATAAACTTTCAGTTCGAAATCAGATATTCCTTCTTATATATATATATATATATATATATATATATATATATATATATATATATATATATTATATATATACTATGTATGTATAGATATATATATAATTAGAGAAGAACCACCATGTAGCAATTCAACAATGATACAATTACATCAAAATATATAGAAAAAACTTAAATATACAATATAACATATACCTATAATTAAGTAAAGTACTAAATAATAAATAGATAGTATATAATTATATACTATCTATTTATACTATAAATAGTATAGATAAATAGAATAACAACCACGATGTGTAACAACATCAGACTGCCTGGTTGGTTATGCAATCAATTATATACTATTTATTTATTATTTTGTACTTACTTAATTATAGGTATATGTTTTATCGTATACCTAATCTTTTTCTATATATTTTGATTTAATTATATCATTGTTGAATTGCTACATGGTGGTTCTTCTCTAGTTTATATATATATATGTATTGTATATTGTGAAATTTGATTTAGTATTACTAAATTGAATTTTTCCCTGTAAGTTTGGAATCATATTCCCTAATATTATTATTATTATTATTATTATATATATATATATATAAAAATCAAAATCAAAATCGAAATCGATCAACATCAAAGGAAATTGTAGCTGTGATACTAGTGCTGGTGGCACGTAAGAGAACCATCCGAACGTCGCCGTTGCCAGCGCTGCCCCGACTGGCCTCCATGCCAGTGGCACGTAAAAAGCACCATCTGATCGTGGCCATTTGCCAGCCTCGTCTGGCACGTAAAAAGTACCCACAACACTCATGGAGTGGTTGGCGTTAGGAAGGGCATCCAGCCGTAGAAACATTGCCAGATCAGACTGAGCCTGGTGCAGCCTTCTGGCTTCCCAGACCCCAGTTGAACCATCCAACCCATGCTAGCATGGAAAACGGACGTTAAACGATGATGATGATGATGATGATGATATACACACACACACAAACACACACACACAAACACACACACACACATATATATTTATATATATATATATATAGAGAGAGAGAGAGAGAAAGGGAAAGAGAGACCATGCTTACATATGCACACAAACACACTCACACATTAAGACATATATAAGACCACAGTACAGAAGTTTACTAGAGGGAATTTTTTTACAAGTTATGAAAATACATAATCAGTCATAGTCAAAACTGTATACACAAGTGCACAATGACACAAATAAATATTGACACATACATTAGTAGACTTTGTAATACATAAACAGAAAAAATAATAAATCCTATGTAATCATTAAATTATTTGTCCATTCATACGTTGGTAAATTTCCCCACAAAGTAGACATAAACCAATGAGAACCTCAACCGTATTTTTCACAAAAGTACTGGTTAAGATATAGGTTATATACTCACGTCATCACTAGATAGTGATAATATGTGTATTTAGCCGATGGGCTATATATGTGTGTATATAACCCATATAGATGGGAAATAGGAAGGTGATGGGATTCTAAGGATGATGGCGATATATATATATATATATATATATATATAACTTATAAATAAGAGCAAACGAAAAAATTTTTAATGCCAAATATGCCGAAACTAGACACATTGTCCATAACCATATAATTTATCACAATAAGCACGTTACTCGAAAAAGGTCGACAGAAATTTCTAAAAAATTCCGTTATTATCATATCGGACCGATTTCAGAGTTAGTTCATAAGAACCTTCCCTTCGTCAGTGATAAATGTGGCAAAGAAATAAATGAAATACTTACTCATACCCATATATATATATGAGCAAAACGCCCTCCACCCCGTCCAATGGATGGTACTGAGTTGTCAAACATTTAAACCAAATTTTCTCAAAACAACTTGTCCGACCATCCCATTTTGTCACATTATTTCAAGCCACCTGGCTATTTTTGTGCAAACTGCATGTGCCTTTTCCTGTAGTATTGATCACAACAGCTGATGTACTTGCATGTATAAATGCACGTTCCCACGGCTTTATCGATCGCATTCTCATCTGGAATCGATTTTTGTAATTTTTTCAAGACTTATACATGCCCTGATACCGTCAGTGTCTGCATATCAAGTTTGAGCGCGATTGGATGGAGGATGCCTGAGATCCTAGAAGACACACACACAGACAGACAGAACGGATTTTATATAATAGATATACTCTTTACTCTTTTACTTGTTTCAGTCATTTGACTGCGGCCATGCTGGAGCACTGCCTTTAATCGAGCAACTCGACCCCGGGACTTATTCTTTGTAAGCCCAGTACTTATTCTATCGGTCTCTTTTGCCGAACCACTAAGTGACAGGGACATAAACACACCAGCATCGGTTGTCAAGCAATGCTAGGGGGACAAACACAGACACACAAACATACACGCACACCTATATATATATACATATATACGATGGGCTTCTTTCAGTTTCCATCTACCAAATCCACTCACAAGGCTTTGGTCGGCCCGAGGCTATAGTAGAAGACATTTACCCAAGGTACCACACAGTTGAACTGAACCCGGAACCATGTGGTTGGTAAACAAGCTACTTACCACACAGCCACTCCTGCGCCTATATATACATATTTAGAAGGTTGTTTGTTATGGCTAGTCAGAGAGTAACCATTGGTTACCATTATAGAAGCAACTCCTCAGACTCAAAAGTTAACAGATTTTTGAGTCTGATAAGCTACCCATGCAGCTAAGTGCTTTATAGAAATGAAACCAATGGTCACTCACTGTCCATTTTCCATTCTGACATGGGTTTGATGGTTTGACAGGAAGGCGGCAAGCTGGCAGAAACGTTAGCACGCCGGGCGAAATGCTTAGGGTTGTTTCGTCTACTGATACACTCTGAGTTCAAATTCCGCCAAGGTTGCCCTTGTCTTTCATCCTTTCGGGGTCGATAAATTAAGTACCAGTTACGCACTGGGGTCGATGTAATTGACTTAATCTGTTTGTAATGGCAGACGAAATACCTATTTCTTTACTACCCACAAGGGGCTAAACACAGAGAGGACAAACAAGGACAGATAAACGGATTAAGTCGATTATATTGACCCCAGTGTGTAACTGGTACTTATTTAATCAACCCCAAGAGGATGAAAGGCAAAGTCGACCTCGGCAGAATTTGAACTCAGAACGTAGTGACAGATGAAATACCTATTTCTTTACTACCTACAAGGGGCTAAACACAGAGGGGACAGACAAGGACAGACATAGGTATTAAGTCGATTACATCGACCCCAGTGCGTAACTGGTACTTATTTAATCGACCCCGAAAGGATGAAAGGCAAAGTCGACCTCGGCGGAATTTGAACTCAGAACGTAGCGGCAGACGAAATACCGCTAAGCATTTCACCCGTCTCTGCCAGCTCACCGCCTTAAAACTCACTCTGTTTTCTGCCATTGTTCTGGTCTCATTCCAGCTTCTCCACCCTTCTCATCTCCTTTCCTTGTCAATGGTCTTTCACTATGTGGTTTTAGGGCACCGTGCTGTCCATTTACTCTCAGGCTACCACTTTAGAACCACCATACAATTGCTTTCTCAATCTCGTCTTAGGATGTGTCCAATCTAGTTCCAGCGTCTGCATCTTATTTCGTCACTGATCCTGTTGATGCCTGTTGTTGTATCAATTGTGTCATTTCAAACTCTTTGCACCCACTTGATGTCGAGTATTCTCCTTAAGCATGTAAATTGGGAGCTACCAATAGTTTTTTTCTTCCATTTTGGTCACTTTCCACTTTTCACATCCATAGACTAATACTGGAATAATGCACAGAGATTCTCAGTGGTTTATGGTGGTTGTTGCATTGGGTGTGCTGTCACACCCAATGCCACCAAATTTCAAGCAGGTGTATAACAAATGTGGTGCAGGAGTGGCTGTGTGGTAAGTAGCTTGCTTACCAACCACATGGTTCCAGGTTCATTCCCACTGCATGGCACCTTGGGTGAGTGTCTTCTACTATAGCCTCGGGCTGACCAAAGCCTTGTGAGTAGATTTGGTAGACGGAAATTGAAAGAAGCCTGTCGTATATATGTATATAAATATATATATATATATATATATATATATATATATATATATATATATATATATATATATATATATGTATATGTATGTGTGTGTATGTTTGTGTGTGCTCCCAACATCGCTTGACAACTGTTTACATCCCCGTAACTTAGCAGTTCGGCAAAAAAGACCGATAAAATAAGTACTAGGCTTACAAAGAATAAGTCCTGAGGTCGATTTGCTCGACTAAAGGTGGTGCTCCAGCATGACTACAGTCAAATGACTGAAACAAGTAAAAGAGAGTATTAAGATTTGTTATTAAATCAAGTTTGCCATTATTGATGGGTGTACAGTGCACACCTAACACACCCAGAATATACGCCCCTGATGTTTACTTTGTCTGAATATTTACCAATATATTAATGATTACATAAGCTTTTTTTCTGTGTATGTATTACAAAGTCTACCAAAGTATGTGTCAATATTTATTTATGTCATTGTATGCTTGTGTGTACAATTTTAACTGTGACTGGTTACGTATTTTCATAACTTGTAAAAAAATTCCTTCCAGTGTACTTCTGTACTATGGTCTCGGAGTTTATATCTGTGTAAATGGGTGAGTGTGTGTTTGTGTGCATGTATGAGTATTTGTGTGTGAGTCTCTCTCTCACTCTCTGTATATATATATATATATATATATATATTAAATTACGGGGGGGGGGATATAAACACACCACCATCAGTTGTCAAGCGATGTTGGGGGACAAACACAGACACACAAACATATACACATACTTGCTATTTACAAGTAAAAGAATAAAAGAATACCAGATTTTTATTACGAACGATCTTCTCTTAGACCAGCTGATCTCACCCCAGCTACTGAGTTCGAGTCTAACCCATCACTCAGTAGATTCCCAGTGCAGTCATTTATCATTTCAAGTATTTCTATGTCTACACTCCCTATTGTGAGATAACCGTTGACCCTTCTATCTTGGGAACATCTAAACATTGACATACATTTAAAAAAACAAAATTCTTCCTGTTAGATTTCCAAGTCTCCGCCTCACTAGCTTAGCCCATGTTTAATCACTTATAATCTGACTATGCAACAGGTTGTATTGTTTTACACATTACCAGTGGTACTTAGGAGTGACTTGATACACACACACTCAAACACATTTATATCTCTATATGCATACATGTATATACATACGGCTACAAATGTCTTTCATCATCATCATCATCATCATCATCTTCATCACCATCACCCTCATCAGCATGATGATGATGATGTCTTTATATATATATATATATATATATATATATAGTCAATAATAATTTCGGCCTACGTGAATTGTTTTTGAGTGTACATTGTCTGGGAGACTCTTCTTATAGTAGAAGAAATAGCTAAATTTTTTGGCTGCTATTTCTAAAAGTTCGCTATGTAGTAAAGCAAATTTTTTTACTGAACCCTAATTATATAAAGTAATGTTTATATATATATATATATATATATATATATATGTGTTAGAAATAGAAAAACCCACAACTTCATCAACTCTAAACAATATTAACTCAACCAAGCCATAAAATATTAAATAATATACTTAGCATTTATATTCATAATCCCCAAATTTTCCATATTATGTACTACAAGTGTTTCATGAGGTATTGTTGAGTATGGCATTGTTAAGACACAAAGTCTCATTCAAAAACTCATTATGTTTACACACTCCCAATCATCAGGTCTACTTTCACCACATTTATAAATATAGCTACTCCTTATATATTGCTATGTTTGTCAAATTTAGTTACAAATATATAAGTATAAATAAATAAATAAATAACTTCATGAACCTTATAAATTTAAGACATAAAATTTAAGGAATAAAAACAGATATGAAATGCGACTAAAAAATACGAATGAAAAAATACAAATGAGAAAAATGAAAAAATACGAATGAAAAAATACGCACATATACACACACTGTGCATGTGTGTGTGTGTGCGAGTGCATGTGTATGTGTGTGTGTGTGAGTGTGTGATATTCTATTAGTCTGCAAAGCATTTCAGTCATCAGGTTTCATCTGAGATGTTCTCACAAGAGGCCACAACCAGGTAGTTGTGACATTTTCAAAACTGTCAGAATCAAGATGGCAGTGGAATTCTATTTTAAGTAGCCATATAACTTATTTTACTTTTTGGAATTTTCAGAAAATGTTTGTGAATTTGGGTTCTACACATGGGAATTAGGGTTATATAATCATGCAAAAACCCCAAAAAATTTTCAATTTTTGGTGCGTGATTTTAGCTGTTATTTCTCATACCCTTCTCATTTGTTTGTCAGTCTGATGTATTGATCGGTCTATTGTTGGGATTTGAGCCAAAAATTAAGACTATCTGTATTTTAAACTGTAATTTAACCCTTTTGATACCAACCTGCCTGAAACTGCCTCTGGCTCTGTAGTACAAATGTCTTCTTTTCATAAGTTTTGAACTAAAATCTTCCACCAAGCCTTAGTCACAATTTATGTTCCTAACACTAGCTTAATGATAACTAAATTATTTTGCTAAATTCTTTGTTATATTTAGAATAATTGTAAAATATACAGAGCACCTCAAAATAAATACGGTAACAAAAGGGTTAAGAAAAGGTGCTGTGCTGTGGGACAGAACTCAGAACCATGTGGTTGAAAAGAAAACTTCTTATCACACAGCCATGGCTGTGTCTATATGCAGGAAAAAAAAATTGATTTGCAGATTAAATATAAATGTTAGCAATTCAATGGCTGTTCCTCTAAACAACTATTATCTACTAAACTTCGCTTTAGTCAATAGAATAAGCGGCTAGGATAAAAGCTTGCTACAGCTTGATACGTAAATTCTATTTAATATTCATACATCTTTCTAGGCTTAATTTTCTAATGGTAATATATAAGTAGATTACATGTATAAGTTAACTATGCTTATTATTGCATTCAAATTTGGCCGATTCAATTGTCATGGCCGATAACAGTACCAACTGATTAGTACCTGAGCAACTGGAATGTTAAAAGCACCATTCGAGCATGATCATTGCCAGGGCTGCTGACTGGCTGCTGACTGGCTCCCATGCCAATGGAACATAAAAAGCACCATTCGTGTGTGATCATTGTCTTACAGGCTCCTGTGCTGGTGGCATGTAAAAGCACCATTCAAGCATGGTCATTGCTAGTGCTTCTGGACTGGCTCTTGTGCAGGCGGCATGTAAAAAGCACCATTTGAGTATGGCCGATGCCAGTACTGCCTGACTGGCCCTCATGCCGGTGGCACATAAAAGCACCCACTACACTTTTGCAGTGGGTGGTGTTAGGAAGGGCATCCAGCTGTAGAAACTTTGCCAGATCAGATTGAGGCCTAGTGCAGCCTTCTGGCTCACCAGCCCTCAGTCAAACCATCCAACCCATGCCAGCACGGAAAGTGGACGTTAGACGACAATGATGATGATGACAGTAACTCTTGAGCCCTTTTATAGTTATTATATTCAAATACCTATCAATTACAAGTAATGTATTCATTAAATCCCCATTTATTATGAATAATGCATTCACTTTGAATACATTAATTTGATACCTGTTTTAAATTTGAATGCAATAATAAGCATAGTTAACTTATGCATGTAATCTATTTATATATTACCATTAAAAAATTAAGCCTAGCACTTTTTCACACAGCTGTTCTCATTCCATTCGCAACACATGACCATACAAGTGCAGTCGTCTCTCTTGCACACCACATCTGATACTTTTTAAGTCCAACTTTTCTCTCAGGGTGCTTACACTCAGTGTATGCACACTGACATTATACATCCAGCAGAGCATACTGGCCTCATTCCTTGCAATCTTATGCATGTCCTCAGCAGTCATGGCCCATGTTTCACTGCCATGTAGCATGGCTGTTCGTACACATGCATCATACAGTCTACCTTTTACTCTGAGCGAGAGGCCCTTTGTCACCAGCAGAGGTAAGAGCTCACTGAACCTTGCCCAGCCTATTCTTATTCTAGCAGCTACACTTTCAGAGCATCCATCCTCGATACTGACCTGGTCACCTAGGTAACGGAAGCTATCAACTACTTGTAGTTTTCCCCCCTGGAATGTGACGGAAGCTGTTCTCTGCATATTTTCAGTGTTTATTGCACCTGAGCATTTGACACACACAAAAACTATCATTCCAGTTAGCCTTCCTTTGATATTGCTGCACCCCTTATGTGTCCATTGCTTACACTGGGTACATCTTATGGAGTTTCTACCTATGCCTTTTCTACCTAATTAGTTGGGCTATGAGCCTCTCCATGACTTTCATTACCTGATCCAACAACTTGATACCTCTGTAATTATTTGTATCTAATGTGTCACCTTTACCTTTGTAGCAGTTGACTATGGCACTGCTACACCAGTCATTGGGTATGACTCCTTCATGTATCACCTGGTTGACTATATGGGTGACTAGACTATAGCCGACACTGCCAGATCTTTTAAACCTCTCTGCAGTGATTCCTGATGGGCTGGGGGCTTTTTCTGTGTTCATACCCCTAATTACTATATTACCAAGGTACTGTCAATTCGGATAGCTGGTCCTTCTGTTGGGTCGACATTTGGCAGACTCTCTTTCTCCCATTCATTCTCTTTATTTAGCAACCTTTGGCGTCTTCAAGTCTCTCTCCTTGCAGCCATCATCCATGTGGACACCTTTATCTCCTATGACATCACGATTCTCTTGCAACGCATACACTATCTTGCAACACAAAGCACCTCATGTCTTTGGTCCTCATGACAGAGAACATTGGCAAAGTTTTTCTTATCTGCTTCCCCTCTGGCTAAATAAACCTGTCTCCTAGCTTCCCTTCTGGCAGTCTGATAGAACTCCCTGCTACCACTGTTCTTCCAGTCCATGTGGTAAGAAAAGCTTGCCTCCCAACCACATGGTTCCAGGTTCAGTCCCACTGTGTGGCAGCCTGGACAAGCATCTTCTACTGTAGCTTCAGGTCAACCAAAGCCTTATAACTGGATCTGGTAACTGGAAATTGAAGGAAGCCCATTGTATATGTGTGTGTGTATGTGTATACTTTTTACTCTTTACTCTTTTACTTGTTTCAGTCATTTGACTGTGGTCTTGCTGGAGCACTGCCTTTAGTCGAGTAAATTGACCCCAGGACTTACTCTTTCTAATCCTAGTACTTATTCTATCAGTCTCTTTTGCTGAACCACTAAGTTACGGGGATGTAAACACACCAGCATCGGTTGTCATGCAATGTTCGGGGGACAAACACAGACACACAAACATATACACACACACATACACATACATATACATATATACAACAGGCTTCTTTCAGTTTCCATCTACCAAATCCACTCACAAGGCTTTGGTCGGCCCGAGGCTATAGTAGAAGACACTTGCCCAAGATGCCACACTGTGGTCCATAAGTAAGCTGCTTACCACACAGCCACTCCTTTTTTTTCTGTAGTTCCAGCTTAGAGTTGCGGCCATGATGATGCACAACCATTGAAAATTATATATATACATATATTTATATATAATATATAATATATATATATATATATATAATATATATATATATACATATATTATATATATATATATAATATATATATATATATATATATATTATATATATATATATTATATATATATATTATATATATATATTATATTATATATATATATATATACATATATATATATATATATATATATATATATATATATATATATACATATATTTATATATATATATATATACATATATATATATATATATATATATATATATATATATATATATATATATATATGTTTGTGTGTCTGTATGTTTTTGTTTGTATGCCAATACCGCTTGAGAACTGGTGTTGGCATGCTTATATACCTGTAACTTAGTGGTTCAGCATAAGAGACTGATGGAATAAGTAGCAGGCATAAAAAATATAGAAGTACTGGCGTCGATTCATTTGACTAAAATTCTTCAAAGTAATGCCCCAGCATGGGCACAGTCTAATGATTGAAACAAGTAAAAGATAGAGAATATGTGTATGTAATTCATTTACTTTTTCTTTTATCTTTTTTTTTTATTTGTTTTAGTCATCTGACTGCAGCCATGCTGGAGCACCACCTTTTTTAGGTTGAACAAGTTGACCCCAGGAATAATTCTTTGTAAGGCTAGTACTTATTCTATCAGTCTCTTTTGCTAAACTGCTAAGTGATGGGGGACGTAAACACGCCAACATTGGTTGTCAAGCGATGGTGGGGGGACAAACAAACACTCACACACACACACACATATATATATATATATTATATATATATATACAACGGGCTTATTTCAGTTTCCGTCTACTAAATCTACTCACAAGGATTTTGGTCGGCCCAAGTCTATAGTAGAAGACACTTGCCCAAGGTGCCACACAGCGGGGCTGAACCTGGAACCATGTGGTTGGGAAGCAAGCTACTTTCCACACAGCCACTCCTGCACCTATTCATTTATTTTGAATCTTTGTCTGAGTAGTTACAGATGGGAAATCCCATACATGTTCTCTACATGTCTATACTGATTATGAGGCAAGCTGGCCTCATAATGTTAGCGTGCTGGACAAAACGCTTCGTTGCATTTCGTCTGTTTTCACATTTTAAGTTCAGGTTCCACTGAGGTCAACTTTGCCTTTCTTCCTATGAGGTCAATAAAATAAGATTGTTATAACTGCTACATCACAGGCGTAGGAGTGGCTGTGTGGTAAGTAGCTTGCTAACCAACCACATGGTTCCGGGTTCAGTCCCACTGCGTGGCACCTTGGGCAAGTGTCTTCTGCTATAGCCCCGGGCCGACCAACGCCTTGTGAGTGGATTTGGTAGACGGAAACTGAAAGAAGCCTGTTGTATATATGTATATATATGTATGTGTATGTATATGTTTGTGTGTCTGTGTTTATCCCCACAACATCGCTTGACAACCGATGCTGGTGTGTTTATGTCCCCGTCACTTAGCGGTTTGGCAAAAAGAGACCGATAGAATAAGTACTGGGCTTACAAAGAATAAGTCCCGGGGTCGATCTGCTCGACTAAAGGCGGTGCTCCAGCATGGCCGCAGTCAAATGACTGAAACAAGTAAAAAAAAAAAAAAAAAAATTCATTTCATTTTGAAAATTAACTATCTTGTGTGTTTAGTTTAATGGTCTATCAATGTAAACAGTGAGTTTCTTTGCCACAGGGGTCTGGAAGACACTCAGCAAGAAATGGAAATAAAACTGAAAGAAGAATATAATAATAATGACATAATAATAACTAGCTGACCCGGTGCCATCAAAAGTGACAGCTAATCGTTGTATTTTATATATGATTTAGGTGTAAAATACGGCACATAATAATCACAGATACAAACATTCACATACTTCCCTTGTACATGAACACGCATACACACATATACTCACACGGAGTTGAAATGCTGTTTGATTTTTTTTTTCCAGCATTGAACGTTCATCATTCCATTTCCATTGCATGCACGTACACACACACACACACACATACACACACACGCACAAACACACACACACACAAACATTCACATACTTCCCTTTTACATACCCATACATATACTCACACAGAGTTGAAATGCTGATATTTTTCAACCTCTTCCTTTGATATTCATCTATCGTCCCTTCTTTTTTCATGTTATGATGGAGAAAAACAGAAGATACACGACACTCTTTTTGCCACTTCCTTTCTCTCGTTGCAGTTACTTTCTCTCACTCTCTTTCAGTCAGGGCTATTACTCTCACTACTTCTCCTTCACTGAATTACTATTTTCTCTCCTCTCCCTTCACTTATACCCTTTCTCCTACCTCGGTCTTCTCCTACTCTGTGATTTTGGACAAATATATATACTTTGCAGGTAGCATGTAAAAATACCTTTTGAGCATGGTCGTTGCCAGAACTGCCTTATTGGCCCTCATGCCGGTGGCACGTAAAAAGCAGCCACTACACTCTCGGAGTGGTTGGCGTTAGGAAGGGCATCCAGCTGTAGAAACTTTGCCAGACCAGATTGAGCTTGGTGCAGCCTCTAACTCACCAGTCCTCAGTCAAACCGTCCAACCCATGCCAGCATGGAAAGCGGACATTAAACGATGATGATGGTGATGATGATGATGATATAAAAACATTACGCGCATTATTATATTAGGAGATAATGATGATGGTGATGATGATAATGATGAAATTGATGATGATGATAAAGAAAGAGTCAATGAACTTACTCAAAGGTATATCCTTGTCAGTATTCTCGACAAGCTTGTATTTTAAGGGTCGGCACAGAGCTCCAGCAACTGCCATGTTGAGTACCAAACTTGAGAGCATGAGTAAAGTGCCTCTCAGTCCATAATAAGCCAAGAGATTTTCAGTGATGTAGTTGACGACAAACACACCAGCTCCATTGCCCGTGGTAGCAAGGCTTACTGCCAAAGCTTGTCTTGAGCTGAAGTACAGTCCGACAACAACGTTTGCAGTGAAGAAACATAATCCAGTGAAAAGTCCTAAAGAGAAAGTAAGCGGGGAAGAAAAGAAAAAGAAGAACACATATAAATAAATCTACATATACATAGATACATACATAAATACATACATACAGTTTTTTTACCTTGTCTTATATATATATATAATATATATATATATATACTCTTTACTCTTTACTCTTTTACTTGTTTCAGTCATTTGACTGTGGCCATGCTGGAGCACCGCCTTTAGTCGAGCAAATCAACCCCAGGACTTATTCTTTGGAAGCCTAGTACTTATTACTATCCGTCTCTATTGCTGAACCGCTAAGTTACGGGGGACTTAAACACACCACCATCGGTTGTCAAGCAATGTTGGGGACACACAGCCATAAATATATAAATACATGTATATAATAAGTTTAGGTGAAAACAGAGTAAAAATAGACATTAAAATATATCTAACAAAATATTTAAATAATCAAGACAGGCAGGAGGCATTATTATATAGAATAAAATGAAATACAGATTTTCATACTGTTTTAGAAAAAAAAAAATCATAGAATTACTGAAAGTTTCAGGGACCACAAAGTTTGCTGCAGAATAAGTACCCCGCCACTGAATATTAATAGCAATAATAATAATAATAATAATAATAATAACAATAATAATGATGATGATGATGATGATGATGATGATGATGATGATGATGATGATATTAATGATAATTATAATAATAATAATAAATAATAATAATAATAATAATAATAATGACCCCAAAAAGTTCTACCAAGAACTGGGCAAAAATAAAATAGAAGTCACTGCAGCACCAACAGCAGAAGAATTGGAAGAATTCTAGAAAGAAATATGGTCGGCGAACGAACAGCCCAAAAAAGGAGTATGAAAATAACAAACTCGGCATCTGAACAACTTTGGACCCCCATAACAACTGAAGAGGTCACCCAGGCACTGCAAAAACTAAGCAACTGGAAGGAACCTGGGCATGACAAGATCCCCAACTTCTGGTTGAAATATCTAACAGGAATGCACAAAAAGCTGGCTGAAAACTTTAACAGCATACTAGCAGAGCCAGAGACAATGCCTGAATGGCTCACGAAGGGGAAAACCATCTTAATTCCCAAATCAAATGAAACAACAAAACCAAAAACTACAGACCAATAACCTGCCTCCCTACTATGTTCAAGGCATTTACTGCAGTGATATCGCAAAGGCTGAACAAGCACCTGGACGAAAACAAACTGTTCCCAGAAGAGCAGAAAGGATGCCGCAAGGCTCATATGGCTGTAAAGATCAACTAATGATTAATAAAGCCGTAACTGAAGACAGCCACAGAAAGAAGAAAGGCCTCAGTATGGCCTGGATTGACTACAAAAAGGCGTTTGATAGCATCCCCCACACATGGATCCTCGAAACACTAGCCATTAACAAAGTAGCACCAACAATCATAAATTCATAGAGCACTCTATGAATAAATGGCAAACAGTCCTACACCTCCAAACAAAAGATGGACTCATGAAAACCAAAGACATCCCCATTAGAAGAGGAATATTCCAGGGAGACACACGCTCTCTCCACTCCTTTTCTGCTTGGCACTGTCACCTCTATCTGATATGCTAAATAGAACTGGATGCGGATATAAATGTTACGGCAAAACGATCAGCCACCTTTTATATATGGATGACCTAAAACTATACGCTGCAAATGACAAACAGCTGGAACACTATTAAAGACATTTCATGGATTTACCAAAGAAATAGATATGAAATTTGGATTAGAAAAATGCGCCAAAGTAACCATGAAAGGGAAAACTAGTTAAAGAGTACCACTCACACTAGATAAAACCAATGAAATAAAAGAATTAGACCAAAGCCAACTTACAAATACTTAGGAATCCATGAACTAGATAAGACACAACACACACAAATGAAAGAGAAAATAAAAAAGAATATTATAGATGAGTTAGATCAATACTAAAACAGAGCTCAATGCTAAAAACAAGATAATAGGTATCAACACTTTAGCTGTCCCAGTTATAAGTTACAGCTACAATATCCTTAACTGGACACGAAATGAACTGTCCAAAATAGATAGGAAAAAAACAAGAAAAATACTGACAGGATCTAGGATGCATCACCCAAAATCTGACATAGAAAGACTATATATACAACGTATAGAAGGTGGTAAAGCCTTATACAGCTGGAAAACTACTATAAATAACCACCATAGGACTGCAAAAATACCTACTTCAGAAGGAAGGAAAACTGATCCAGATAGCAGCAAAACACGAGCAAAACAAAAACTGTTCTCAGTATTTAAGGAAGCTGACAAATACAAACAAGAAATCATACCACCTAATAAACACAAAGAAGAAGAAGAAGATGATGAAGAACAACAAAAGCTATAAAACAAATGAAATCCAAACTAAAAATAGAACAGCAACGAACCATGATAAAACGATGGCAAGTAAAGCCCCTTCATGGTAAATACTGCACTAAACTAAACGCAAAAGAAATAGACAAAGAAAAATCCCAGCAATGGTTGAGAAGCTCAGGACTCAAAGCAGAAACAGAGGGATTTTTTATTGCAGTACAAGACCAAAGCCTCCCCACCAGAAATTACCAAAAACATGTAATGAAAGAAATATTACAAGTAACTGCAGAATATGTGGAGATGGACAAGAAACAATAAATCATATTATCTCTAGCTGCCCAGTCCTGGCTAAGAAGGAATATATTCACAGACATGACAAGTTTGGAACCTACATACATTGGAAGCTATGCCAACATTATGGAATAACAACAGAAAAAAGATGGTATAGGCACACACCAGAAAAGGTCACAGAAAACGAGAAGAGCAACCATACTCTGGGATATGCCGATACACACAGATAGAGAAATTAAGGCCAACAGACCAGATATAGTTGTCAGAGATCATGAAGAAAAAAAATGCTTTCTAATTGATGTATCAATACCGGCAGATGACAACGTGTCTCTAAAAGAAATGGAGAAACTCTCAAAATACAAGACCTGGAAATAGAGGTAACTAGAATGTGGAACCTGAAAACAGAAACAATTCCTATCATAGTAGGTGCATTAGGCATGATAAAAAAATATTCAGACAAATACATAACAAAAACACCAGGACTTACAAACACATATAACATACAGAAAGCACTAGTAGGCACTGCACACATCCTACGCAGAACACTTTCCATACAATAACCATCAGAGCATCACAACAAATCACAGCACATACCCAAGGCACACAGAGCTGCGCTCGGTAGTGAAGTGAAAGCACGCTATAAAAATAAAACTACTAATAATAATGATAATAATGATAATAATAATAATATAATGATGAGATGATGATGATGATGATGATAATAATAATAATAAATAATAATAATAATATAATAATAATTAATAATAATGCCCTGATGCAGTGCCAGGCAGTGGCTCTCATGGCTTCTGATCTTAACTGATTGGAAGTGTTATCATGTACATTGTTTTGTCTTGGTATAAAAGATGGGCTACAGCAATATTCTGCTCAATACCACAGATTTGCTTGTCAGTTGTTGACCTTAACCAGTTGAGCATGTCCCTTATAGGCTGACGATATGTGCATCTCTGATCACGAGCAGAAGTAGTGGGGGAGCATCATAGCCATGTGTTGAGATGGATTCTTTGGAGTTTGAATAATTTACCTCTGGAGATGTGTGTCTTGTTCAACATCCTAAAGCAACCCTTATTCAGGGACCTTTTGAGCAGGATGAGCTACTTGACCTGAAGAAAATTCTAAATGGGCCCCACCTGCAAGGTCATGTGCTGTTTATCTTGATATGAGATCACCATGTCGCGCACATATGGTTGTGATGCATGTGCCTGGTGTACCCTTATCAGACGGGTAGTCATGATGGGTATGCTGGGCTTCGTATATTTTACCCCAGTGTCACTTTGATGGCATGCACTGCTCTCTCACTCAATAATAATAATATAATAATAATAATAATAATAATAATAATAATAATAATAATAATGATAATGCTGATGATGGTGATGATGATGATGATAATAATAATAATAATAATAATAATAATAATAATAATAATAATGTTGATATAATAGTAATAATAATTATAATAAAAGCCAACAGTAACAATAATTAGGTGCAGGTAATGGAAAAGAAAGTCAGTGATGAAATCTAAATTGCTTTGCAAATTTTATAAAATATTTTTCAAGTTTAGGATTGGTTAAAAAACTTGCATGTATACATATAAATATATATACATATACATATGTATACATATATATACACACACACACATATATATATATATACATATACACATATACATATAAATATATATATATATAAATACATATATATACATGTGTACATACATACATACATGCATATATATACATATATATATATAAGTGCGAAGGCGCATGGCTCACTGATTAGAGCGTCGAGCTTATGATTGTGAGGTTGTCAGTTCAATTCCCGGACCGGGCTGCTTGTTGTGTTCTTGAGCAAGACACTTTATTTAATGTTGCTCCAGTTCACTCAGCTGTAGAAATGAGTTGCGACATCACTGGTGCCAAGCTGTATTAGCTTTTGCCTTTCCCTTGGATAACATCAGTGGTGTGGAGAGGGGCGGCTGGTATGCATGGGCGACTGCTGGCCTTCCAGAAACAACCTTGCCTAGACTTGTGCCTCGGAAGGTAACTTTCTAGCTGAAATCCCATAGTCATTCATGACTGAAGAGGGTCTCCATATATATATATAATATATA
Organism: Octopus sinensis; assembly: GCF_006345805.1. Lineage (NCBI taxonomy): Eukaryota > Metazoa > Mollusca > Cephalopoda > Octopoda > Octopodidae > Octopus > Octopus sinensis. Next base: position 37,846,704 of record NC_043014.1, read on the forward strand.
TACCACATCGATTTCTTCGTCTGCCGTAAGGCATCCTTTTCCAAATACGCCAGCTAAGCTAAGTTGAACTGTCTAAAGTCGTAAGACACCCATGCTTTTGTCCTGTTATTACTATTATTGTTTTTTGTATTTATATTCGTGTAGCATTGTCCATTTTTCTGTCCTTGTTTCGTATACATTCGATCCTTTTTCCAAGAAATCTAATGCTCGTAGCTTAGTTTTTCCTTGGGGCTGGCCGGATTGGAGCAATCTCAAGATTAATCAGCCGAAATTGCAAGGATGATCCGGTTCTTGACTGAAGATTAGAGGCTTCGAATGACCCGTCTGTTTTTTGTGTCGTCTATTTGAGTGTTTTGCGTTCTTGTCCCATTTTGTATTTTTATATATATTTTTATATATATATATATATATATATATATATATGTATATATATATATATATATATATTATATATATATATGTATATATATATATATATATATATATAGATTGATAGATATATAGATACATATGTATATATGTATAGGCAGTGATGGGATTCAAATGTTAATGTTTTATGGTTGTTCACACAAACTGGTAATTAAAATTACAAAAGTCTGCAGTATCAGTTCTTAAATTTTCTTCCTTCTTTGCATTGGTGTGATTTATAGAATATAAATATAGCTGGGCGGGGGGGGGGGGGGACAAACTAACAGGAAGTTTTCATGTCAGTAGCTAAATGATATATGATACTGTGAGTCGACTTCTGGGTCGTCAAGGAAAGGGTTGAAACCAACTAAATAAGTAACAATCATGCTGCTGATTTGTGTCAATGAAGACACAGAATAACATTTTGAGCATAGTTATTTATAATCAGGTGATCTTCAAATTCAGCAGCTCAAAATGAAAAAAATTGCTCAAACCCATTTGAATTACAAACTTAGAAATTTCTCAATAAGCTAGTAGCCACCTTCATACTTAACAAAAAATTCCAGCACATGATGATGATGATGATGATGTAATTCACTTTTGATCATTAGAAGTTTAAATTCTTTTCAAGTTCTTTGATACTATTTTCTATAGTTTTGTTCAGGTTTTTAAAGATAGTTACAATTAATATTTGAATTTGGATTCAGGTTACATGAAAATGTTACTTTGAAATCTCAAAACAAACCCCCCAAAAAATCTTGAATTTTTTTTGTCTTCTTGCATATTAGAATTTTACTGACTATACACTTTTACTCTTTTAATTGTTTCAGTCATTTGACTGTGGCCATGCTGGAGCGCCGCCTTTAGTCGAGCAAATCGACCCCTGGCCTTTTTCTTTGTAAGCCTAGTACTTATTCTATCGGTCTCTTTTGCTGAACTGCTAAGTTATGGGGACGTAAACATACAGTATTGGTTGTCAAGTGATGTTGGGGGGACAAACACAGACACACAAACACACACACATATATATATATATATACATATACATATATACGATGGGCCTCTTTCAGTTTCCGTTTACCAAATCCACTCACAAGGCTTTGGTCGGCCCATGGCTATAGTAGAAGACACTTGCCCAAGATGCTACACAGGTGAAATACAAGTATTTTTTTTCTTTCAACAAGTGTAATTCTTCAGTAGACATTTGAAGAAAAGAATTTTATTTCCCAAGTTATTTTTCTCTTAATTTCACTTTGAAATCCATAAATCACTCTATAAATTTTTTTTTCAACCTGTATTTTTGCATTTTACCAAAAACCTATTGAAATACAAAGGGCTTTTTTCAACACACCTGATTCTTCAATGGAGTTTAAAAATATAAACTTATTTTTCAATTCTTTGACAATATTTTCTCTAACTTCATATTTTTATTTTGCTCATATTTTTGAATGGTTATTAACATTAATATGGAGGTGCAATGGCCCAGTGGTTAGGGCAGTGGACTCACGGTTGGAGGATCGTGGTTTCAATTCCCAGACCGTGCATTGTGTGTGTTTATTGAGTGAAAACACCTAAAGCTCCATGACGCTCTGGCAGGGGGTGGTGGCGACCCCTGTTGTACTCTTTCGCCCCAACTTTCTCTCACTCTTTCTTCTTGTTTCTTGAGTAATGCTGCAATAGACTGGCATCCCGTTCAGCTGGGGGGAACACATATGCCATAGAAACCGGGAAACCGGGCCCATGAGCCTGGATAGGCTTGAAAATGGTGCATAAATAATAAAAATAAATTAACATTAATATATGCATTATTTCACTGAGGTTGACTTTGATATTCATCCTTCTGGGGTTGATAAGATAAGTACCAGTAGAGCACTGGGGTTAATATAATCAACTTATCTCATCCCCCAAAATTACTGAATTTGTGCTAAAATTTTAAAACCAATATCAATATTTGCATCATGTGACATGCAAATTTTGGTTTGAAATACCCACCAAACAACCTTTGAACTGCTGTTTTTACTTGTATTTTAGCATAAGTACCATATTTTAACATGTATAAGGAACTCTTAAAATTAGGTGAAAAATTAGGTTAAAAAATTAGGTAAGAAATTAGGTTAAAAATTCGGTAAAAAATTCGGTAAAAAAAATTAGGTCATAAATTAGGTTAAGCAATATCGATCGTAATATGATCTCTTACAAAAACTTTTTTGCAAATTTTAAGCCCCCAAAATTAGGGAATTCCTTATAGATGAGAGTTCCTTATACACATTAAAATATAGTATATTAAGCAAACAATTGTTGTAACAAATGACCATCATTTTCTTAATAGAAATTAATTTGTTTTAGCATGGCAAACCAAACAAACATCTAACATAAAAGAGACAAAGTCTTTTACGTGAAACTATGTTTTTCTTCTGTTAGTTAACCACGAAATGAACTTTTATTCAATAACTGGCCATGAAGATTGTTTATAATATTGAAGTACTTTCACAATGCTCATTAACACAACTTGAACAATGCACCACCAGGAAAATATGATGATCCTCCTGAGAAAATTTCTAAAAAGTGATTCTAAGAACCAAGATCAAAGTAGTGGTTGAACAGCAAATCGCAATAGTAGGATGTGTTGACATTGTAAGATTGAAGAAACTATTCTAAATGACTAGAGTATGAATCAGGCTGAGGAATTCAAGAAAAGAATATGGTGGGCAACTTGTTATCCATAGGAATCTTATTTATGATCACTACAAAATTTGAGTTCATTATCGTTAAAGGAATATGGAATGTTGTATCACTAGGAACAAATATAGATACCCAATAGGTTTCTCTTTAAAAAAGAGATGAATGATTATTTTGTATCAAAAGTATATAATATATATGTAAAGTAAGGCAAGGAGCTGGCAGAATCATTAAGATGCTAGGCAAAATGCATGGTGACATTTCGTCTGTCTTTACATTCTGAGTTCAAATTTCAGCCAAGGTTGACTTTGCCTTTTACCCTTTTGGGGTCGATAAAATAAGTACCAGTTGAGCTCTGGGGATGACGTAATTCACTTAGCCCCTCCCCGCAAATTGCTGCCTTTGTGTCAAAATTTGAAACCAATATATACATAACTAGCACTATGACCCAGCAACGCCAGGTCATAGTGCTAGTGCATGCATATACAGCTGCGTGCGTGCTCACATACACGCGAGTATTGTCCAAAGCTCTGACCAATCACATACAGCTAGCTGGCATTCAATTGGCGTATCAAGTTTCGGGCATTTTGATTGGGTTTTGGATAGAAAATTCACAAAAAAGTCACTTCTATTGATTTTTTAATGGTTTTGCAGGTTGACTGGGGAAATATAAAGATATGCACGACCACCCTTGAACGGTTTTAAATGACCATAAAAAGTGCGAGCCCTCTAACTAAAAAATTGTGGATTTGTATAGAGGACACACACACAGACATTTTGCCATTTATATATAGAGAGATGCAGCTGAAGGTAAGGGAAGAACAGTTTCTTAAAAAATTAGAATCCCACCACTGCATATGTATGTATGTGTGTGTGTGTGTGTGTGTGAGACACTAATTGTAACTGAAGCTGCTGAATCGCCTATATTGCAAGAAACAAGAGTTAAAACCCTAAATGCTGTATGAAGTGCACAGTGCACTTTATACAGCATTAAGGGTTTTACATTTATTTCTTACAGAATAGGTGCTATTCAACATCCTCAGTTATAATTAGTGATGACTAAATTATATATATATATATATATATATATATATATAAAACTTTAGGTCTCACCAAGGAAATGACTAGAGATCGAGACCTATGGAAGTATGCTGTGCGTGAGAAGACCCGGCAAGACCAGTGAGAACAGTCAAAATCAAACCAAATCAACATCAGTGGAAATTGCAGCTGTGGTTAAGCGAACCATCCGATCGTTTGTCCGTTGCCAGCCTCGCCTGGCCCCCGTGCCGTTGGCACGTAAAAGCACCATCCGCTCGTGTCCGTTGCCAGCCTAGCCTGGCCCCCATGCCGGTAGCACGTAAAAGCACCATCCGTTCGTGTCCGTTGCCAGCCTCGCCTGGCCCCCGTGCCGTTGGCACATAAAAGCACCATCCGCTCGAGTCCGTAGCCTCGCCTGGCCCCCGTGCCGGTGGCACGTAAAAACACCATCCGTTCGTGGCCGTTTGCCAGCTCTGTCTGGCATCTGTGCAGGTGGCACGTAAAAAGCACCCACTACACTCACGGAGTGGTTGGCGTTAGGAAGGGCACCCAGCCGTAGAAACACTGCCAAATCTGACTGGGCCTGATGAAGCCTTCCGGCTTCACAGACCCCAGTTAAACCGTCCAACCCATGCTAGCATAGAAAATGGACGCTAAATGATGATGATGATGATGATGATGATGATATATATATTTATGCATGCATCTCTCACTATATTTAAACATGGACGGAGAATATAGCAAACATATTTCTCCGAAATAGTCCTCCCACTTGTAAGATACATTTAGTATAACACAAATAAGAACATAAGCACCTTTCAAGCAAACAGGTACTTATTGCACTCTGACTTTTCATTATATATTTTGCTTATTTGAATTATTTTTACTGGCCACTTTATCATTTCTATAGATAATAATTTATTTGAATTTTAAATATATATATATATATATATATATACATACACACACGCACACTGCAATCCATCCATACACACATACATGCATATACATACATTCATATACATATATGCATACATACATACATACATACATACATACATACATACATACATACATACATACATACATACATACAAACTCACATGCACATCCCTTATCTTATAAATTTATGTCTTTACATGCATGTTAGTCATGGAAGATCTTGAATTCATGACCTGCTGACAAAATATTTGTTATCAACAGTTGTCTTGATATTAAAGTTGTTTTGGCAAATTAAGTGTGTAATCAGGCAGATGTTAATAAAATACTTATGTAAATATTGTTTTCTGTAGATCTTTGCTGTTGTTTCATCAGATAAAAATAAAATCACGAAAAAAAAAAATTGCAAAGATAACATTTCACAAACCTAAGATTTTTGAAATCCATCAAGATTTTAAATATTTCATTTGTTCTCTCAAATCATTCTCATTTCATCCTCTTCTATGGACTAACACAAGGAGGTCCTTATGAAAGCCCTTATGAAAGGACATCAATACCACCAACACAAGATGAGAGTAAAGCTTAGCACATCCAGCGTGCCAGATCTGCTGGATATCTCTAGGATTTTTGACCAACTGTCTCCATGCCATATGGCTGTGCAAGCAGGGCTTGGGTATACTCAGCAATGACAATAACAGCAGGAACATCACCAGCACCGCCCTTTCTACGCAACTGAGAAGTAGCTCAACCACAGCAGACTAGTCACAAATTGATTCCCTGACAATTAGAATCTGCAGTACTTTAAGATGGGCCCCAGATTGGATTTATCTTCTTCTTCTTCTCCTCCTCATAAGAGGAGAGTGGAGTGGATTTTTGGGCTGTGTGACTGACCTTTCTTTTTGTGATCTAGCTGAATAAAAGAAAATAGACACAAACAAAGAAATGTGGACAGCAAACAACTGATTTGTCTAATGATATGCAAGAGGACTACATCAGGCTAGTAGTGATCCAGTGTGTCTGAGGTCATTGGATTATTCATGAATCATAGAAAATACAAATACAATAGAGGTACCATAAACACAGTCTCACACATGTGTATACATATACTTGTAGGGCCATGCATTTATATGTGTGTTTGTGTGTGTGTGTGAAAATTTTCTTATGTCCAAATAAATTAAAATACTTAAATAACATTATGAATAAATTATATTCTGAATGATATATTTTTTAATATGAGTATGCAAAAAAGAAAAAGAAAAAAGAAAAAATTTACACTGTTTAATTATTTTATATAGTATTTGCTGGCCTGTTACTGTTAATAAAGGTTAATGTTAAGAGAACATTAAAAAATAGTGTTGCAGCTAGTTAATTTGATAGATAATCAAACAAATAGACAAATATATAGTCATAAATATAGAGATGGATAGATTCATAATTAGATAGAGAGATAGATAAACAGGCAAAAAGATAAGCAGACAGATAGACAAATTATTAGACAGAGAGAGAGAGAGAGAGAGAGAGATGCAAGCAGCTCACTAGTTCTGGTGAAACTGTGAAAGCTATGGGAACAGCCCAGTCCTCCAAACCAAACCAAAATAAATAAAAAAGTTCAATATAAATAAATAGCAATAAATATTAATTTATTTCCTGGTCTCTTTTCCTCTGCAATGTTCAATCTGATAATAGAGTAGTCTTAATACATAAGCAGAATGCATAATTCGACACCAAAAGTCCAGTGGTAGGCTTTGAAGATCCTCTTGAACAAATAAGTGGCAGAAAATGTGATGAGTCCTACTAAAGCAGTTCCTATAAAACAAAAGCAGATGGGAATTTGGGGCACAGCACTGGTGGTGGAAGTTATCCTTTCTGGTACTGACCTTTGAACAAAAGAAACATTTTTATCCTAGGCACAATTATTTCTTATCCTGATACCATAAAAAAGTAGTTTAGTTCAAAGAAAGGAAATAACATCATTACTTCATTGTATTGTTTTTCGAGCTTTGGTTCACCATAAATGATGGACTTAATAGAAATATTTGAAAAAGACAAAAAAAGTACAAGAGTGACTGGATGGTTACTGATGTGAAGTTGAATTTATGGTAATCGTCTCTGAGAGAAATTTGACAAACAGAACAAGACTATATTAGAATCTCAGGGAAAGAGGACTCTTCTCAAAATTCGAGATATCTATGACATTTTTCTATCTTTCCTTGGGGTAGAAGAGCTTGGTTCAAAGGAGATTTGATTGCTACTTCTACTGGACGAGTCACTGTGCAGAGCTTTCTTTGCTGGTTTCACGAAAAAAGTATAGGAAGAGAATGGATCAACTTTCAAACATAAGCAGTAGAACAATAACCAAATGAATTAAATTCTACTCCTTGAAGCAGCTTGTCATTTTCCTTATAAAACTAAGTAGGGTGTTGGTAGTATTTAATGTTTTTTTATATTTATTAGATAAAGCTTTTTAGTTTTTTTCTTGATGATTTTAGAAATTGTTGTAGTGTACCTCAGAAATATATATACATACATGCATATAAAAATACATAGCTATATATGCATGCACAAGTACTCATACATTTCTATACATATAGACTCACACACACACACGTGTATGTGTGTGTATGTATGCATATAAGCATGTATGTATGTATGTATGTATGTATGTATGTATGTATGTATGTATGTATGTTGTATGTATGTATGTATGTGTGTGTGGTTTGTATGCATGAATGCATGTATACATATATACTTACTTGTATCTATTTATATATTTATATATACATATATATGCGTGTGTGCGTGTGTGTGTATGAATATATGGATAGAGCTTACTTGGAAATGGTTGTGTGGCATTCAGTCATATAATAATATAAATAATATATATATACATACATATATGAACATACTTACATATATATGTATATACATATGCATATGTGGGCACAGGATGTCACATGCATATGTATATACATATATGTGTAAGTATGTACACATATGTATGTATATATGCATATATATATTATTTATATGAATATATACATATTCATATATATCATCATCATCATCATCATCATTTAACGTTCGCTTTCCATGCTAGCATGGGTTGGACGGTTCAACTGGTGTCTGGGGAGCCCGAAGGCTGCACCAGGCCAGTCAGATCTGGCAGTGTTTCTACAGCTGGATGCCCTTCCTAACACCAACCACTCCGAGAGTGTAGTGGGTGATTTTATGTGCCACCGACACAGGTGCCAGACGAGGCTGGCGAACGGCCACGCTCGGATGGTGTTTTTATGTGCCACCAACACAGGTGCCAGACAAGGCTGGCAGACGACCACGCTCGGATGGTGCTTTTTATGTGCCACCGACACAGGTGCCAGACGAGGCTGGCGAACGGCCACGCTCGGATGGTGTTTTTATGTGCCACCGACACAGGTGCCAGACGACCACGCTTGGATGGTGTTTTTATGTGCCACCGACACAGGTGCCAGACGAGGCTGGCGAACGGCCACGCTCGGATGGTGTTTTTATGTGCCACCGACACAGGTGCCAGACAAGGCTAGCAGACGACCACGCTCGGATGGTGTTTTTTTTATGTGCCACCGACACAGGTGCCAGACGAGGCTGACGGACGGCCACGCTCGGATGGTGTTTTTATGTGCCACCGACACAGGTGCCAGACAAGGCTAGCAGACGGCCACGCTCGGATGGTGTTTTTTTTATGTGCCACCGACACAGGTGCCAGACGAGGCTGACGGACGGCCACGCTCGGATGGTGTTTTTATGTGCCACCGACACAGGTGCCAGACAAGGCTAGCAGACGGCCACGCTCGGATGTGTTTTTATGTGCCACCGACACAGGTGCCAGACAAGGCTAGCAGACGACCACGCTCGGATGGTGTTTTTTTTATGTGCCACCGACACAGGTGCCAGACGAGGCTGACGGACGGCCACGCTCGGATGGTGTTTTTATGTGCTACCGACACAGGTGCCAGACAAGGCTAGCAGACGACCACGCTCGGATGGTGTTTTTATGTGCCACCGACACAGGTGCCAGACAAGGCTAGCAGACGACCACGCTCGGATGGTGTTTTTTTTATGTGCCACCGACACAGGTGCCAGACGAGGCTGACGGACGGCCACGCTCGGATGGTGTTTTTATGTGCTACCGACACAGGTGCCAGACAAGGCTAGCAGACGACCACGCTCGGATGGTGTTTTTTTTATGTGCCACCGACACAATATTTATATATGCATATGTGTGTGCGTGTGTGTGTGTGTGTGTGCTTGTGCATGCATAATTGCACCTGTTGGGTTTTCTTTAATAATATACCACACCAGAAGAGGTCAATTTATACAGTTTACCTTCTTTAGTAAATCAAATTGTGTGACATTTCCATACATAAGTGGTTTTATATATATACATATATATATATATATATATATGGTATTGAAAATTACTGTTGTGACAAGTAATAAAAGCATTCATATGTGTACACATAATGCCTAAATAAAATAAGCAGTGAACAAAACGACATGTTAAAGAATAGAGAGATATAATTTAAAACGAGAAAATTGTTAGAAAAAAATTATTAAGATTTTTGAGATTATAAAAATATCAAAATTATTATGAAAAAAATTATAAACATAAATATTTGAAATGAACTTCATTTGACTAGAAAAATAAAATTTTAATCAGTGAGAAATAGAAATAGTCCAGAAATAATTAAGGAATTATTATGAAATATTTTGTAATAAAAATATATATGAAAGGCACTTTATAAAATGAACATAAAATTATAGAAATAAAATATAAAAGGACAAGTAACAAACAGGAAGTGAATTTCTTTCTATCCGCCATTTTGATTTCTGCATCCAGCGTTTGTAACATCAACCTTGAGTAGCCACATGTGAAGAATTTTTTGTTTTTGTGTATACTTTTTGGCTCTGCTGGTACTGAATGTAGACTTGGAACACTTTAAACAAGAGGCTTTTTTAATTTTAAAAAATTTTTGGGATTGCGGGAGATATCTTGTTGTCCACCGAGAATATATTAACTTGCTCTTTCTATCAGGTGATGGCTGTTTATTTTACACCCACATCGGCAACTTCCTTACATCATAACAGCGACTCCCTTTTGATGCAGTCAAAAATGTAAAAGAGAGAATAAAGAAATCATATAACAGACAGCTAGAACGTACAATCGGTTGGAAAATTACACAGATGATGGATACAAAGAATAAAAGTAGAATAAAATAAAAAATTTCAATGAGAATTGTGAAAAATATATCTAAATTATAAAACTAAATATATTATTTCTTTAGTTTTATATTTCTGATTGTATTGTCTTTCTACATCATATGCCTGCATATATATATATATTTCTGATTGCCTGCATATATATATATTTATATTTCTGATTGTATTGTCTTTCTACATCATATGCCTGCATATATATATATATATATATATATATATATATGTATATATCATCATCATCATCATCATCATCATTTAACGTCCGCTTTCCATGCTAGCATGGGTTGGACGGTTCAACTGGGGTCTGGGGAGCCCGAAAGCTGCACCAGTCCAGTCAGATCTGGCAGTGTTTCTACAGCTGGATGCCCTTCCTAACGCCAACCACTCCGAGAGTGTAGTGGGTGATTTTATGTGCCACCGACACAGGTGCCAGACAAGGCTGGCAAACGGCCACGCTCGGATGGTGTTTTTATGTGCCACCGACACAGGTGCCAGACGAGGCTGGCAGACGGCCACGCTCGGATGGTGTTTTTATGTGCCACCGACACAGGTGCCAGATGAGGCTGGCAAAACGGCCACGATCGGATGGTGCTTGTTACGTGCCCACAGCACGGAGGCCAGTCGATGCGGTACTGGCTACGGCCACGTTCGGATGGTTTTCTTGTGTGCCACGTGCCACCTGGCACTGGTACCACAAGGATACAAATTCCATTGATGTTCATCTATTTTGATTTGTTTTGATTTGATTTGATTTTCACTTGCCTCAACAGGTCTTCACAAGTGTCACAAGAAGGTAGGTATGCACAGGTGGACTGACTACGTCCCAGGTAGGGGCCATGGGTTATGGCCTGACTAGTCTTGCCGGGTCTTCGGATGGTGTTTTTATGTGCCACCGACACAGGTGCTAGATGAGGCTGGCGAACGGCCATGATCGGATGGGGTTTGTCATGTGCCCACCGCACTGACTACAGCACTGATGGATTTCTTGTGTGCCACAGGCACTGGTACCACAAGATACAAATTCCATTGATGTTCATCTATTTGTCTATTTTGATTTGATTTGATTTGATTTGATTTTCACTTGCCTCAACCGGTCTTCACAGGTGTCACAAGAGGAAGGTATGCACAGGTGGACTGACTAGTCTTGCCGGGTCTTCGGAAGGTGTTTTTATGTGCCACCGACACAGGTGCCAGATGAGGCTGGCGAACGGCCATGATCGGATGGTGTTTGTTACGTGCCCACAGCACGGAGGCCGGTCGATGCGGAACTGACTACGGCCACGTTCGGATGGTTCTCTTGTGTGCCACCGGCACTGGTACCACAAAGTGTGTGCCACCGGCACTGGTACCACAAAGATACAGATTCCATTGATGTTCATCTATTTTGATTTGTTTTGATTTTGATTTTGATTTTGATTTTCACTTGCCTCAACAGGTCTTCACAAGTGTCACAAGAAGGAAGGTATGCACAGGTGGACTGACTACGTCCCAGGTAGGGGCCATGGGTTATGGCCTGACTAGTCTTGCCGGGTCTTCGGCAAGACTATATGTATATATATATATGTATATATATATGTATATATATGTATATATATATTTGATATAATTTATAGAAGACATGAAATAGAAGAAGCAATATAAACATAGATATGCAGAACAAAAAGGCACCCAGAAATTCAGAAATGTATAAGATAATAGTTCTTTATATATATTATATATATATATAAGTATCAGATAATAATAAAATTGAAATTTACCACCAATGACTCCGAATGTTATGATTAGCATCTCCACATTTATGGCAAAAACACTGAGTAGTAGTCCAAATGATCCAAATATGCTGCCAAGAATGATAACAAATCGGTGACCAAAGCGAGACATGAGGGCACTGGCTAAAGGACCTAGAAAATGAAGAAATGGAATATATATAATTATTACATAAATTGAAGTTGATCTGATTCGAGGAGGGAATAGAAAAAAAGAAAGCTGGTTAAGTACCTGGCAAAATTCTGCTTTAAGGTTACCATATAACCCCTCATAACTTTTTTATTTACATTATTTACATTATTTACATTCAACAGATATTTGTCCTCATCTTGCTTGCTGTTAACACAACATTTCGGCTGATATACCCTCCAGCCTTCATCAGGTGTCTTGGGGAAATTTCGAACTTGGGTTCTCTTTCCTAAGGAATTTTTTGATGTTATTATTATTATCATTATTATAATTATTATTATTATAATTATTATTATTATTATTATTATTATTATTATCATTATCATTATTATCATTATCATTATTATTATTATTATTATTATTATTATTATTTTTATTATTATTATTATTATTATTATTATTATTCAGGTCACTACTAACCCCAAGATTCTGAGTTCAATTCCAGGCAGTGAAGGTGCATGGCTCAGCGGTTAGAGTGTCGAGCTTATGATCGTGAGGTTGTGAGCTCGAATCATACAAACTTTGTACGAGTCTATATCTCATAGAATTCAAGCTGTAATTACTGGCAAAGGCAGTCCTACCCTATATTAAAATAATTTTGTTTGAAATTTTAAGGTATTTCCATTATTTTGTTCAACCCCTGTATCATCATCATCATCATCATCATTACCATCATCATCATCATCATCATCATCATCATCATCATCATCATCATCATCATCATCATGTGTGTGTGTGTGTATAAATATATAAATATATATACATATAGATAAATGGATAGATAAATAGATAAATATATAGATATATATGTAAATACGAGCAAAACGCCCCCTGTCCAATGGACGGTGCTGAGTTGTCAAGGATTTAAACCAAGTTTTCTCAAAACAACTTGTCCGACCGTCCCATAGGCCTGCCCTTTGAGAAACACTGATTTAACCTAAATTTGAGACACTAGCAAAGGAAGAAATAAAGATAGACTTTTTTCTATTCTAAAGAAAAATGATTTTATTCACACAAATATGCAACTGAAGAATTCAAAGTACCAGTAAGTACATCGCAACAGCTGATGTACTTGCACATACAAATGCACGTTCCCACGGCTTTATCGATTGCATTCTCACCTGGAATCGATTTTTGTAATTTTTTTCAAGACTTATACACGCCCTAATACCGTCAGTATCTTCATATCAAATTTGAGCGCAATCGGATGGAGGATGCCCGAGACCCTAGAAGACACACACACAGACAAACAGAATGGATTTTATATAATAGATATGTATGTATGCATGCATGTGTTCATGTATGTATGTATGTATGTATGTATGTATGTATGTATGTATGTATGTATGTATGTATGTGTATGTAAGTGCATTTGTGTGTTGTCTCCTCACAATTGCTCGAAAACTGATGTTGGTTTGTTGCCTTCAAGGTGGTTTAGCTGGATAACATAGCTGCAATTCTATGACTGAAAGAAACAAAGCTCTAAAAGATAACTCACTACACCTGTTATAATGGTGAAGAACAGGTAAAAAATACAAAAAGGAAATGGAAAATATCAGAAGCTGTTATAAGTCTAAAACCTTGATCCAAGAAAGGCAATGAACTCACCAAAGAGTACTGTTAGGTTTTGATATATATCCAAAAACAGAAAACCTGTTGAAATATTTGTGGAAGAAGCTAGTAAGAAATGACTCGTTGCTTATGACAGCCTAAGATACATACCTCCAAATGTGTAATATCTATTTTGAAAAATTCTAGAAGGTGCCAAAAAAAATGGTACTAGTTATGGCTGTGCATGGGACGAGTCAAGTGACCTTGAGTACTTTGACTATTTCTACTAAAAAAAGAAAGGAAATAAAAGAAAAAAAGGAAAAGATATGTTTAAAATGATTTCAATGCTTCTAGAAATATTTCTTGTAGGAAACGGACAGAAATAACATGTTGATGAGTTTGTATAGGTTGGATATTATTGGTGATATCAGAGAGAGAAAAAAATGGCATTCTCTTTTTGGGTTTGCTTCACTGTCTAACAAGAATTGGTACAAATATTTTTGTTCTGGTACTTCTATATACATATGCATACACCTACCTACAAATACACAAATACATACATACATACATACTTACGTACACATGTACATACTCTTTACTCTCTCTTTTACTCTTTTACTTGTTTCAGTCATTTGATTGTGGCCATGCTGGAGCACCGCCTTTAGTCGAGCAAATCGACCCCGGGACTTATTCTTTGTAAGCCCAGTACTTATTCTATCAGTCTCTTTTGCCGAACCACTAAGTGACGGCGATGTAAACACACCAGCATCGATTGTCAAGCAATGCTAGGGGGACAAACACAGACACACACACACACACACACACACACACACACACACACACACACACATATATATATATATATATATATACACATGTATACGATGGGCTTCTTTCAGTTTCTGTCTACCAATTCCACTCACAAGGCTTTGGTCGGCCCGAGGCTATAGTAGAAGACACTTGCCCAAGATGCCACACAGTGGGACTGAACCTGGAACCATGTGGCTGGTAAGCAAGCTCATCATCATCATTGTTCGACCGTGGTCGAGACTTTCATAGTCTTTTCAAATGGCTAATAATGTGTGTGCGCGCCACTACTACACACATTGGAAAGCATTGTACAACCAAGTACTAAAGAAGATCTTTCCTCCTCCATGAAACAAAGCTGTTCCCGCTGGACGTCAACCCAGTATTTCTAAGCTACGGACCCAGTGATTTATTGTAAGGTTATCTCCCTAGATAGATTGCCTTCACTATGGCTAAGGAGCCCTTTCTACCCCACACAGCTACTTACCACACAGCCACTCCTGCACCTATACTGTGTACAGTTATAAGGCAAGTGGGTTGGATATTCTATATCGAACCATATTTTTGCTATTCTTTACTAAAGTTATTTACTAAAAAAAACACTCACAAAAAAAAAAAATGCCCACACAAAAAATTGAAATAGGTACATGCTTGGCTATATGTTTAGAAGTTTGCTTCCCAAAAATTTGGTTTTGAGTTCAGTGTCACTGTGTGGTATTTTGGGAATGCATCTTCTATAACCCCAAGCAGAGCAAAGCCTCGTGAGTGGATATGGTAGACAGAAACTGAAAAAAACATGTTGCGTATGTATATATATGTATGTATGTGTGTGTGTGTGTGATTGTGTTTGATTATGCCCCCCCCATACACACACACACACATGCACGCCACCATTGCTTGGCAATCTGCATTGATTTGTTTGCATCCCTGTACTTGGCAGTGCAGCAAAAGTGGCCCATAGAATAAATTAGCACCAGGCTTTAAAAATAAGTATTAGACACTGTCTTTGATAAAAAACTAAACAAAAAAAACCATACAAAGCGTTGCTCCATCATGGCCATAGTTTAATGACTGAAACAAGTAAAGAATAGAAGGCAAATAAATTTACCAATTTTTTTTTGTTTTTAAATAAAGAATAACAATCAATTTTAGCTAGTTTGCTACAGTTTCATTTTTTATGTATTTTTCTTAATGTCATTGGCTTTTGAGAATTTGAAAATGAAAAAAAAAGAAGAAAAAACTATCATTGGGTTATATATACACAGTCAAGGACCTTTTATAACTTTGTTGGATCATATATACCCAATATAACATATATACCCAATCATATATACTCAATTATATATACCCAATCTGAGACATAACACATTGGAAACATTACCGAACACATATACTCACTGTATGTGCTTTGCTTGTTTGCAGGCATACTGTGATTTAGTGCAGTGGGGATGACACCCGCCAAGCAATATATTTAATAGTTTCAAAGTTTAACAGATGGCTAGCAGTTTTGAGGGGAGGGGCAAGTTTATAACATCACTCCCTGTGCTCAACTAGTACTTAGTTTATCAACCTAGAAAGGAATGAAAGGCAAAACTGAACTTGGTAGAATTTGAACCCAAAATGTTAAGTCAGGACAAAATGCTGGTGTATAGAATATTATCTGTTAGTAAACAAGACATTTTAAAAATTTGTATTTTTTTAAAGACAATTTTTTGAAGTATATGACCTTTAGCGTACTCTTTGTTCTGGATAAATACCTTACAAGGCTAGGCCTGTGTGGTTGCCTTTGGTATGTAGTTACATTTAGTCAATATAACTATATGTGGTCTGTGTGACTGTACTTGCTTTGTGTTTATATTTAGTCTGCATGACTATTGCATGAAACATTTTTGGTCCATGTGACCACTTTTGATTTTGAAGATTGTTTAGAGAACTGGAGCATAAGAGCAGATGTTTTCCACAATATACAGGTTTGATAAATAACTAATGCACACCACAAGAATATAAGCCCAGATATAGAGCAGGATTAAGACCAATTGGTATCCTAAGCAGAGTCCAGCAATCGTGCTTTTAGTCCTTCAATAATTGTGCTTTCAGTCCCTATTTAGACAGCAAGATCTAAATACTAATTTCTAAAATTAAAAATCCAGTTTTCTTTTAGGCCATCCTCTTACTGATATTAAATATACCATGTTTGCAAGCATATAAAACACACATTTTATTTCTAAATGTCTTAAAGATTTGCTCTCCATCTAGTGTGGTTATATTACAGAAGGGTTACCAAGTGTTGTTTGCTCATACATAACCCATACCTGATGTCTGGGTTAGCACATTGGACAAATGCTTAGTGGTATTTCTTCTGACTCTTTATGTTCTGAGTTCAAATCCTGAAGTCAACTGTGTCTTACATTGTTTAATGGCTGTGTTCATCATCATCATCATCGTTGTTTAACGCCCGTTTTCCATGCTAGCATGTGTTGGACGGTTTTGACTGAGGACTGGCAAACAGATGGCTGCACCAGGCTCCAATCTTGTTCTGGCAGAGTTTCTACAGCTGGATGCCCTTCCTAACGCCAACCACTCCGAGAGTGTAGTGAGTGCTTTTATGTGCCGCTGGCACTAGGGCCAGTCAGGCGGTACTGGCAACGATCACGGAAAATCGTGTTTTTTTTTTGTTACTTTTAAGAAACATCTTTTAATTATCTGAATGAAAAATTCTCGAAGGATGAATGGAATGTTAAACTTTCTTCTGTGTGTCAACTATTTGCAATGAGTGGATGACAACAAAACCATAGTGGTGGTGTCACCCTGGTGGCCAATTATGATTACAGAAAAACATTACAGCCAAAAAATATGAGTTTTATGTTCTATAGAATAACTCTCTCGACCAAAGTATAAACAACTATACAGTTGATTTGAAAGAAGATAAAATTGAATATAGCTTATATGTTACATATTTATTGCTACCTATTTTATAGCACTACAGTATTCTGTCCCAACATTGTATTTTACACGTACAGAAACATGCATTTTCCGTCTACGAAACCACTTTATAATATCTTTTAAATAGGTGTATAATGAAACATTAAATTTGCTTTGTCAGCAATATAAAGTTGTAAAACAGGTGCGTATCTCATGCAAGAATGCATCTATTATGCTTTCCAATAAGGTAACCTGTTTTGTTTTTCTTTTTGATTATATATTTCTCATTCAAAGGCATGCCACATTAAAGCCAATTATTTGTGTCCTAACCATACACAATGAGGGCGCGTGGCTTAGTGGTTAGGGCACTCGGCTCATGATCGTAAGGTTGTGAGTTCGATTCCCGGCGACGCGTTGTGTCCTTGAGCAAGACACTTTATTTCACGTTGCTCCAGTCCACTCAGCTGGCAAAAATGAGTTGTACTTGTATTTCAAAAGGTCAGCCTTGTCACTCTCTGTGTCACGCTGATTATCCCCGAGAACTACGTTAAGGGTACATGTGTCTGTGGAATGCTCAGCCATTTGCACGTTAATTTCACGAGCAAGCTGTTCCGTTGATCGTATCAGCTGGGACCCTCGTCGTCGTAACCGGCGGAGTCTTAAAGAAAGAACCATACACAAAGGTTACAAAGTTAGATCAAGCTTTCAGCACTTTCTCATATGTTAAAAGAAAAGGCGTGGCTGTGTGGTAAGAAGCTTGCTTCCCAACCGCATGTTTCTAGGTTTAGTCCAGTAGTTGCCAAACTTTTTCTGACTGGCACCTATTTGACACTCAAGCCACATTCCTAGTACCTTCTCCCGCCCACTCAGCACCCCAAATGTAGATGACTTTCTGCAGCAAATTCAAAACTACATTATTTCATAAATGAAACTTAACCTAAATAACCCATTATCTTTAGGATGGGGGCAGAGGTGGGGATGGTGGGTGCCAGTTACATCGCCCCCTTTTGATCGATGAATTTGTGCTCCACTTTTCCTCAATGCCACCCACCCCCGATGCTTCCACCACCAACAGGGGCTGGAGACAGTACCACTCACTTCGGGAACCACTGGTTTAGTACCTCAGTATGGCACCTTGCACAAGTTTCTTTTACTGTAACTTTGGGCTGACCAAAGCATTGTGAGTAGATTTGGTAGATGGGAACTGAAAGAAGCCTGTTGTGTGTGCGTGTGTGTGAGTGTGTATATATATATATATGATATGTATATATATATGCATATATATATGTATATATGTATACATTCTTTTACGTGTTTCAGTTATTTGACTGCTGTAATGTTGGAGCACTGCCTTAAAGGGTTTCAGTTGAAGAAATTGACCCCAGGACTTATTCTTTGTAAGCCTAGTACTTATTCTATCGGTCTCTTTTGCCAAATCGTCAAGTTATGGGGATGTAAAAACTCCAACTTTGGTTGTCAAGTGATAGGTGGGTGGGGGGACCAAACACAGACACAAAGACACACACATTCACACACACACACACACACATATGGCAGGCTTCTTTCAGTTTCCGTCTGCCAAATCCAGTCGTAAGGTACTTGGCCAAGGTAGCACGCAGTGGGACTGAACTCGGAACTATGTGGTTTGGAAGGAAGCTTCTTATTACACAACCGTGACTGCGTGTACACGCACGTACACACACACACACACACACAGACATACTCTTTTACTCTTTTACTTGTTTCAGTCATTTGACTGTGGCCATGCTGGAGCGCCACCTTTAAGTCGAACAAATCGATCCCAGGACTTATTCTTTGTAAGCCTAGTACTTATTCTATCGGTCTCTTTTGCCGAACCACTAAATTATGAGGGCGTATACACACCAGCATCGGTTGTCAAGCGATGTTGGGGGGGGGGGGATAAACACAGACACACAAACGCATACACACACACACACACACACACACACACATATATATATATATATAAAATATATATATGGAGGCGCAATGGCCTAGTGGTTAGGGCAGCGGACTTGCGGTCGTAGGATCGCGGTTTCGATTCCCAGACCGGGCGTTGTGTGTGTTTATTGAACATAGTCTTGGTAGAATGTATATTTACATTATTAAATATTATATTTACACTTCATATTATATTATATAAGTATATATAGGTTGTACTTCGTTCAGTTTCCATCTAGCAAATATTCTATCAAGACTATGTTCAGTCTGGGACCATAGTAAAAGACACTCACTCCAGATGTTGCAAAGTGGAACAGAATCTGAGATCACATGGTTAGAAAGGAAGTTGTTTAACCACACAGCCACGTTCATTCCTTTGATGCTGCTCTCTATTCGTCTATGTTAAAATGCAAACAGAAATGTGACAGTTAAAGGGTACATAGGAATCACAATCTCGATGCAGCTCAGCCTCACATACAGTGTAAGGAGATAAAGCCCAAAACGCTTACAAAGGAGAAAAAAATACAAAATATGATTTATTCTTTTCTACTCTAGGCACAAGGTCCGAAATTTTCGCGGGGGTGGGGAGCAGTCGATTAGACCGACCCCTATACGCAACTCCGAAAGGCAAAGTCGACCTCGGTGGAATTTGAACTCAGAACGTGAAGACAGGCGAAATACCTATTTCTTTACTGCCCACAAGGGGCTAAACACAGAGGGGACAAACAAGGACAGACAAACAGATTAAGTCGATTATATCGACCCCAGTGCGTAACTAGTACATATTTAATCGACCCCGAAGAGATGAAAGGCAAAGTCGACCTCGGCGGGATTTGAACTCAAAACGCCCCCGTCCAATGGTCGGTGCTGAGTTGTCAAACATTTAAACCAAATTTTCTCAAAACAACTTGTCCGACCGTCCCATAGGCCTCCCCTTTGAGAAACTCTGATTTAACCTAAATTTGAGATACCAGCAAAAGAAGAAATAAATATAGACTTTTTTTCTATTCCAAAGAAAAAACGATTTCCTACGGCTTTATCAATAGCATTCTCACCTGAAATCGATTTTTGTAATGTTTTCAAGACTTATACACGCCTTTCAAATTTGAGCGCAATCGGATGGAGGATGCCCGAGATCCTAGAAGCCACACACACAGACAGACAGAACGGATTTTATATAAGAGGTTATTAAAGAAGTTGTAGCAACTCCCATGCAACACGTGACATTTTAACACTCACTGTTTTTCACGGATTTTGCTAACCTAGATACCAGTATTCTCACAGTAGTTTTGGCCATATAAACAGACCACGAGACAGCCTCACCTTCTTTAGTTTCGTCTGAATTGAACAACAAACTATCTCTTTTCAGCTGCTTTAAAATATGAAACACGAGTTCAATTGAGCACGAGATCAAGTTGCAGAACATCATTTTTTGTTTAACTACCGTAAAGTGCAAAATTTTCTCATTCATGCCATATATAATACTCAAAAGGAACTTTAATTCAAGAACGTATGCATAATACTATTTTAAGACGCTGAATTACATATTTGACGTTACGAATACAAAAAGTATAAATATTTTCTGCAACACCTTTATGCACGTTTCAATTCTATTAATTTTTTTTTCTATGCATGAATTACTATCCATTTTAAAATTCGCGTTTCGCAACCGTTAGAAGAACACGTTCCGTTTTACAACTTCGAATTATAGTATCACAAGGCCAGAAGAAGTATGCACATCTGGTATTACATAAAAATAAAAGAAAACTGGGATCTTTACTTTTTGACCTACAGATTTAAAAAATAACTTTTTGTAACTAAACACTTTCAAACTTCGGACACTGGTAGAATGTGTCATACAAAACATCTTTTACTCTTAGCATTTTTGAAAAAAAACTTATATTTAGGAAGTTGTTTTACGTTAAAGTTGTAGTATTTCGGTAATTTCAACCAAACAATGACGTGTATTCAACTGAATAAAATTACTGCTGTTGTTTCTCAGCAAGAACCTTCGGCGGTGTATATTTTGTTTGTCACTGTTATTTATGACAACTCTAACCCTAATCCTAAAACCTTAACCCTAACCGTAACCCTAAAGCCCTAACCCTAACCTTAAAGCCCTAACCCTAACCCTAAAACCCTAACCATAACACCCTAACCCTAAAACCCTAACCCTAATCCTAAAACCTTAAAACCAGTACAAACGCACGAACGATATCATAAATAACAGTAACAAACGAAATATACACCGTCGATAGTTGTGGTTTAAACAACGGCAGTAATTTTATTCAGCTGAATACACGTCATTGATTGGTTGAAATTACCGAAATACGACAACTTTAACACGAAATAACTTCGTACATATAAGTTTTTCTCGAAAATGCTAAGAGTAAAAGATGTTTTATATGACACATTCTACCAGTGTCCGAAGTTTCAAAGTGTTTAGTTACAAAAAATTATTTTTAAATCTGTAGGTCAAAAGGTAAAGATCCATATTTTCTGGAACACCTTTATGCACATTTCAATTTTATTAATTTTTTTTCTATGCATGAATTACTATCCATCTTAAAATTCGCGTTTCGCAACCGTTAGAAGAACATGTTCCGTTTAACAACTTCGAATTATAGTATCACAAGGCCAGAAGAAGTATGCACATCTGGTATTGCATAAAAATATAAGAAAAATGCTATAATTAATTTTTTTCTATCCCTGTGCATCCGTATTTTTTCTATATTGGTCCCAACGAGATTCCAAAGCAATTGAACAACACAGTATATGTTTGCACATGTATTTTAAAATAATTGAGCAATTCGTATTTGTAGATACGTTCGACGAGGTTGAACAGTACAGAATGTGTTCATCAATATTGTCTATATTGAGGACTTCGACCTTCGATCAAACAGCCTTGTTTTCTAACGAACTGCTAGTTTAT
This sequence comes from Octopus sinensis, assembly GCF_006345805.1. Taxonomy (NCBI): domain Eukaryota; kingdom Metazoa; phylum Mollusca; class Cephalopoda; order Octopoda; family Octopodidae; genus Octopus; species Octopus sinensis. Next base: position 37,869,154 of record NC_043014.1, read on the forward strand.
ATTCACAGTCATTGCTATTATCACTATGACTTGTCAACAGCGCCTCTGTTGACCACCAAGATACCACCAGGCAAAGCAGACATCATCTTAATTGCAACGTAGTTTTAGCTGCGTTTCTTTCAAGAATCAACGCAACAAGTTTTACCGAGTGTGTGCAACGTAAGTTTGGACACAAATCGTGTTGTGACGTGAAAGCTTTTTCGTAAGAGTACTTCTTACGGAATCATCATGGCTGAGGATGTTATGTAGTCGATAGATATTCTTCAGAAACGGGATCAGGCAGACTAGTTGAAGTTTGGGAAGTAAGAGAGCTTTCAAACTGTACAATGTACGTAGGTAACTTTTGTCTCACAGACTGTGGTCTTACACGAATTGCGGTAGAAAGTGCGGTAGTAGAGAAGGGTATTTTTTTTTCTGAGCGATGCACACAAACCTTTGTACTACCGTAACGTAGTTTTGCGTGAACCACTTGAGTGATTTGGGGTTCTGACAATTAAGTGAGGGATGAGGAAGATCATACTTAAGGAGATAGTGTCGATGACCTATTTAGCTGTCTCAGATCACTAGTGAAGTGTATTTACGACCAGAGCTCCGAACACTCAATTAACTCGAAGTACCTATTTCTTTACTACCCACAAGGGGTTAAACACAGAGAGGACAAACAAGGACAGACAAACGGATTAAATCGATTATATCGACCCCAGTGCGTAACTAGTACTCAATTTATCGACCCCGAAAGGATGACAGGCAAAGTCGACCTCGGCGGAATTTGAACTCAGAACGTAGCGGCAGACGAAATACCAGTAAGCATTTCGTCCGGTGTGCTAACGTTTCTGCCAAAGTACCATAGTGTCCAAGAAGTGGGAGAAAAGTGGGGTAGTGTTTAGATATGTGGTGGGTAGCTATGGTAAGGTTTTATGGTAGGTGCAGAGACGATAATGGATTGGTAGAGAAATAGGAAAGAGATCAAGGACGTTTGAAGTGAGAAAGAGATCAAGGATTATTTGGAGTGTCTACGTAACGTTACAAAATGTTGTAGAGAGTTGATGCTTGAAAAATAAAATTTAGATTCTGCAGCAACATCAATGTAGGAGGATGGAGCGTGAGATCAAAACGAGTTGTGAATATTGAAGTCAACGAAGATTGACTTCATAGAAGAAGAAAGAGGATGGAAGTTCTCGATGCAGGACGAGAGACGGCTGGTGGTTGTAGGAGTTCGGAGAGTTGTTGAGTCAGTAGATGTAATTAAGAGTGTATGTGAGGGCGCGTGGCTTAGTGGTTAGGGCATTCGGCTCATGATCGTAAGGTTGTGAGTTCGATTCCCGGCGACGCGTTGTGTCCTTGAGCAAGACACTTCATTTCACGTTGCTCCAGTCCACTCAGCTGGCAAAAATGAGTTGTACTTGTATTTCAAAGGGTCAGCCTTGTCACTCTCTGTGTCACGCTGATTATCCCCGAGAACTACGTTAAGGGTACACGTGTCTGTGGAATGCTCAGCCATTTGCACGTTAATTTCACGAGCAAGCTGTTCCGTTGATCGTATCAGCTGGGACCCTCGTCGTCGTAACCGGCGGAGTCTTTTAGAGAATTAAGAGTGTAAGGGAGAGCCCTTTGAGTATTAATAACTTGGAATCATGGTTACTGATATCCAGGTGAGAGATGCGTGATCGGCACTTAGAGTGGAATCAAAATATGAGCAGACATCAGCTTTGAGAATGAATGTTGGGAGTAAACTGACAGCAGAGATGAGCTATTTGGGGGAAAAAAAGGGGGGAGAGAGTTTTGTATAGGAAGGAAGGGAGGAAGAACACGCGTCTTGCGTGTTTGTAGGAGGTGACGGGTGTGACCTGAGTAAAACCGAGTTCCCCCAAATGTTTGATTCAAAAAATAACAACAACAGTAACAACAACAACAACAACAATAATAGATTGTTTTGTGCATTCATCTGCATCCATTTATAAATCTGTTCACCATTTCACCAATCAATACAGTTGATAAGTTTTAGGAAAGACAAATTATAAACAATCAACTTCCAGAATTCAATAAATAAAAAAAATGAAAACAAAAATAAAAAAAAAAGAAAGATGGAAGTTGCAGAGCCAGTCAAACTTGAGAACAACAACAACAAACAAAACAAAACAAAAAAAAAAGAGAAAAAACAGGTAAGTATATTTTTCTAAAGATACCAACAAAACAATAAATTTAATAATTGAATTGCAGCAAAAAAAAAAAAGAAAGTTTGACAAGAACTCCGTATTGTCACCAATGTTCCGACAAGAAAACAAAATAGGAAAAAAAAAAAAAAAAAAATGGAAAAATAGTGGCTGTGTGGTAAGTAGCTTGCTTACCAACCACATGGTTCCGGGTTCAGTTCCACTGCGTGGCATCTTGGGCAAGTGTCTTCGGCTATAGCCCCGGGCCGAATAATGCCTTGTGAGTGGATTTGGTAGACGGAAACTGAAAGAAGCCTGTCGGATATATATATATATATATATATATATAATATATATATATATATTGTGTGTGTGTGGTGTGTGTGTGGTGTGTGTGTGTGTGTTTGTGTATCTGTGTTTGTCCCCCTAGCATTGCTTGACAACGATGCTGGTGTGTTTACGTTCCCGTCACTTAGCGGTTCGGCAAAAGAGACCGATAGAATAAGTACTGGGCTTACAAAAGAATAAGTCCCGGGGTCGATTTGCTCTCGACTAAAGGCGGTGCTCCAGCATGGCCGCAGTCAAATGACTGAAACAAGTAAAAGAGTAAAAGAGAGAGAGAGAGAGAGAGATAGATAGATAGATAGATAGATAGATAGATAGATAGAGAGAGAGAGAGAGAGAGAGAGAGAGAGGAGAGAGAGAGAGAGAGAGAGAGAGAGAGAGAGAGCAGAAGGTGTTTCAACTTACCGCAGGATAGAATGAGTCCTGTGAAAATGCTGCCTATTAAGGATATTTTTGTTGCAGACGTTTGAAATGTGTCCAAAATCTGGATGAGCATTATTCCAAAGCAGCTGGCCAGTCCAGAACAGATAAGGTTGCAGTAGAAGCTAGCGATACAAACCACCCAGCCCCACCCACCGTCGGGTACAATAGGTATCTTTTGTAGAGGATTTTCATCGCTGGTAAGAGAGCCTTTTTTAGTTTTCGACATCCTGAGATCATGTGAAGTTGACTGAGAAAAGAAGAGAGAGAGAGAGAAAGAGAGAGAATGAAAAATAAAGAATGGTAAAGAAAAAAAAAAACAAAATGGAAAAAATGTCAGTGATAAATGAAAATGTGATGTTAACATATATATATGTGCAGGAGTGGCTGTGTGGTAAGTAACTTGCTTACCAACCACATGGTACTGGGTTCAATCCCATTGCGTGGCACCTTGGGCCGACCAAAGCCTTGTGAGTGGATTTGGTAGACGGAAACTGAAAGAAGCCCGTCGTATATATATATATATTTATATGTATGTATATGTTTGTGTGTCTGTGTTTGTCCACCCCAACATCGCTGGTGTGTTTACGTCTCTGTCACATAGCGGTTCGCCAAAAGAGACCGATAGAATAAGTACTAGGCTTACAAAGAATAAGTCCTGGGATTGATTTGCTCGACTAAAGGCGGTGCTCCAGAATGGACGCAGTCAAATGACTGAAACGAATAAAAAAAGAAAAAAAAAGAAAGAAATATATGTGTGTGTGTGTGTGTGTGTGTGTGTGTGTGTGTGTGAGTGTGGAGAAATAATTAAACACGCTCATTTGTATGTATGAATATATGTATTTGTAAGTGACGGGAGATAAATTAACTCCCACGATTTAATAGAAATTACGTGGCTTCTTTCTATCCACGCAGCTACGTGATTTCAGTCAGTTTGAAACTGGACAAATAACACACTGGACTTACCCTCACTTTTATAACCATGAATTAGTGATTTAAGTTTACTGATTCTCTACACGTAGATGAGCACCAAGAAACATAATAAGGCGGCGAGCTGGCAGAAACGTTAGCACGCCGGCGAAATGCTTAGCGGCATTTTGTCTGCTGTTACGTTCTGTGTTCAAATTCCGCCGGGGTCGACTTTGCCTTTCAACCTTTCGAGGTCGATAAATTAAGTACCATTTACGCACTGGGGTCGATGTAATCGACTTAATCCGTTTGTCTGTCCTTGTTTGTCCTCTCTGTGTTTAGCCTCTTGTGGGTAGTAAAGAAATAGGTATTTCGTCTGTCGTTACGTTCTGAGTTCAAATTCTGCCGAGGTCGACTTTGCCTTTCATCCCTTCAGAATCAATAAAGTAAGTACCAGTTGAGTACTGGGGTCGATGTGATCGACTTCACCCTCTCCACAAAATTCAGGCCTTGTGCCTGTATTAGTTGCGAGATGGCAGAATCGTTACAGCGCCGGAAAGAGTGCTCTGTTTAGCCCCTTGTGGGCAATATATATATATATATATATATAATAATAAATATTAGGGAATAAATCCAAATTTACAGGGAAAAAATCAGATTTAGGATTAAATCGATTTTATAGTAAAATATTATAAAATATTATTCGAGACAAAACCACTATTTTGTAAAACAAACAAGGAAAGACTTAATCAATACATAAAATTTTAATAAATAGTCAAAAAAACCGCCACTACAATCGTTTCTTGTCTTGATCGACAATCTTCAGGTGGACTTCCAATAATTCAGTGTCAAATTATGAAATTTCCTTGTTTGTTTTGCAAAATAGTGGTTTTGTCTCGAATAATATTTTATATATATATATATATATATATATATATATATATATATCTCATATCCAGAAGTTACGTTCTGATTTCAAATTCCGCTGAGGTCGACTTTGCCTTTCATCCTTTCGAGGTTGATAAATTAAGTACCATTTACGCACTGGGGTCGATGTAATCGACTTAATCTGTTTGTCTGTCCTTGTTTGTCCCCTCTATGTTTAGCCCCTTGTGGGCAATAAAGAAATAAGAAATATAATAATTGTTTCTAATTTAAGCACAAGGCCAGCAAATTGGTGGCGGGAGTGGTTAAGTCAATATCATCGATTCCACTTCTTGACTGGCACATATTTTGTCGACTCCGAAAGGATGAAAGACAAAATTAACCTCGGATGAAGTTGCATTCAGAATGCAAAGAAGGGCCAAAAGAAAAGCTGCAAAAGTATTTTGTCTGACGCCCTAGTGATTCTGCCAATAATCTTTTCTGCTATGGAAGCAAGGTCTGAAATTTTGTGGGAGAGGCTTAGTCGATTACATCTATCCCAGTGCTCGTATCAACTTGGTTGGGACCCCCTTCGGTCATGACTGACCGTGGGTTTGCACCTAGAAAGTTACCCTCCAAGGGTAATCCAAGGGAAAGGCAAAGGGGCCGATACAGCTTGGCACCTGTGACGTCGCAATTCATTTCTACAGCTGAGTGAACTGGAGCAACGTGAAATAAAGTGTCTTGCTCAAGAACACAACACACAGCCCGGTCCGGGATTCGACCTCACAATCTCACGATCGTAAGCTCGATGCTCTAACCACTGAACCATGCGCCTTCACTAGTATCAACTAGTACCTATTTTATCGACCTCGAAAAGATGAGAGGAAAAGTCGACCTCGGCGGAATTTGAACTCAGAACGCGAAGCTGGAAAAAATGCCTCTATACATTTTGTCCGGCGCAATAAGATTCTGCTACTAATAATAATTTAAAAAAAAATACTTGAAGTGGCAAACAACATTTTAGAGTAAAAAAAAAAAAATGTAAAAATAATACCTTGGAAGAATGAGTTAAAAATGGATTTGTTACAGAAATATGTTCGAGATTTCTTCATTCAGAGAATGTAATCTGTAAAGAAAAATTTAATACACAAGTTAAATAATAGTAATAATAATAATAATGATAATAATAATAATGATAATAATAATAATAACAAGTTAAATAATAATAATAATAAATAATAATAATATAATAATAATAATAATAATAATAATAATAATAATAATAATAATAGTAGTAGTAGTAGTAGTAGTAGTAGTAGTAGTAGTAATAATAATAATAATAATAATAACAACAATAATAATGATAACAATAATAATAATAACAATAACAATAATAATAATAATAACAACAATAACAACAACAACAATAATAAGGATTTCAAATTTTGGCACAAACTCAGCAATTTCGGGGAGGGGATAAGTCGATTGCATCGACCCCAGTGTTGAACTGGTACTTATTTTATCGACCCTGAAAGGATGAAAGGCAAAGTCGACTTCGGCGGAATTTGAACTCAGAACGTACAGACTGACGAAATGCCTATTTCTTTTTCTTTATTACCCACAAGGGGCTAAACACAGAGGGGACAAACAAGGACAGACATAGGTATTAAGTCGATAACATCGACCCCAGTGCGTAACTGGTACTTAATTTATCGACCCCGAAAGGATGAAAGGCAAAGTCAACCTCGGCGGAATTTGAACTCACAACGTAACGCAGACGAAATACCGCTAAGCATTTCGCCCGGCGTGCTAACGTTTCTGCCAGCTCGCTTCTTTTATAATAATAATCCTTTCTGCTATAGGCGCAAGGCCTGAAATATTTGGGGAGGGGACTAGTCGATTACATCGATCCCAGAATTTCACTGGTACATGATTTATCAACCTCGAAAGGATGAAAGGCAAAGTTGACTCCTGTGCAATTTGAACTCAGAACGTAGCGACTGGCGAAATACCTATTTCTATTTTTTTACTACCCACAAGGTGCTAAACACATAGAGGACAAACAATGACAGACAAACGGATTAAGTCGATTATATCGACCCCGGTGTGTAACTGGTACTTATTTAATCGACCCCGAAAGGATGAAAAGCAAAGTCGACCTCGGCGGAATTTGAACTCAGAACGTAACGGCAGACGAAATACCTATTTCTTTAATACACACAAATGGCTAAACACAGAGAGGACAAACAAGGACAGACAAACGGATTAAGTCGATTATATCGACCCCAGTGCGTAACTGGTACTAAATTTATCGACCCTGAAAGGATGAAAGGCAAAGTCGGCCTCGGCAGAATTTGAACTCAGAACGTAACGGAAGACGAAATACCGCTAAGCATTTCGCCCGGCATGCTAACGTTTCTGCCAGCTCGCCGCCTTATCCTTTCTAGTTAAGGCACAAGGCCTGAAATTTTAGGGGAGGGGGACTAGTCGATTATATCGACCCCAGTGTTCAACTGGTACTTAATTTATCGGCTCCAAAAGGATGAAACGCAAAAGTACCACGAAGTACCACTAAACATTTCGCCCAGCGTACTAATAATTCCGCCAGCTCGTGACCGTCTAATTTTTGAAATGGATTCCATGAGAGAAGTTTGCTACTGTGGCATACAAAGATATATTTAAAAGAGTTCTGGACATTTGGTAACAAACACATATATTTCATTTTATTTCTGTTACTTAGTGGTATTGAACACTTTTCTGACAAATGCCTCACTTTTGGGCTGGCCGAAGATTAAACGTGAGAAGCACGTGTTTTTTGTTAATTATCTATATATTCATGCACATCACTCACTCACTCTGTGTATGTGCGGGAGAGAGAGAGAGAGAGAGAGAGAGAGAGAGAGAGAGAGAGAGAGAGAGAGAGAGAGAGAGAGAGATACACTTGCTAGTACAAACAGCAACAATTTGATATTCGGATAACAAAATTAACACTAACACCATCCATCATTAGTGATAACAACAATGCCCCCACCCTCTCTTTCTTACGCGCGTGTACACACACACACGCATGCACGCTTGTTTGCGAAACAAACATAGTGAAAAAGATAGTAGTTTTAGCCTTGCGCTCTAGCATTTTTTTAAAAAGGAAACTTGGCACAAAAGAAATTACTTTAAACTTGCGAAAATAAAATTCGGGATGCCTTATATATTTTATATAGATGCAGATGTGTTACCTAAGATTAATTTTGAGGATCTGATCAAAGACTTTGCAATTCAAAAAAGTAGGAAGAAACTTTTCAAATATAAATAAAGTGGAAGTATACAAAAATAAACATTATTTTCCCTCTTACTGTTTTGTTTCATTTTGAAAAATAAAAATTTATTTTATGGTTTGTTATTGTTTGTATTTTGAATTACATAATCTTTTATGGGGACACCAAAATCTTTTAAGTGCTTAGGGCCTCGATGGGTCTCAATCCGGCCCTGCTCTTTCTCTATCGCTCTCTCTCTCTCTTTATATGTATATATACATATACAAAAATGGGACAAGAACGCAAAACATCCAGAAAGTTAGGTGAAACAAAAAAGGGACAACAAAATATCTAGACAGACGAGACAAAGAAAACAAGGACGGATCATTCGGAGTTTTCTATCCTCAGTCGAGTTCCAGATTATCTTTGCAATTTCGGCTGGTTATACTCGAGATTGCTCCAATATATATATATATATGTGTGTGTGTGTGTGTGTGTATGTGTGTGTGTGTGTGTGTGTATGTGTGTGTGTGTATGTGTGTGTATGTGTGTGTGTGTGGTGTGTGTGTGTGTGTGTTAAATAAAATGAGACACCAAAACTCAAAGACAAGGCTGTGTGGAATTTTTAGGACATTTATAAAGAGAAAGTTAGTTTTACGGCTGTTTCTCGGATATTAAGGATATACCTTCATCAGAGACGATGTGAGATGGTCAAATAGAGGGAAATATTAGAGTTCAATATAAGGAGTTATTTGGAAAAGGAAGGAAATAAGGAGTACATAGGGGAATAAGAGAATGAATGTAAAAAATAAATAAAAATAAACATATATAAAGATGTGTATGGCATGTAGCTTCAACCGTGTTTTCTGACGTGAATTTGCTACCCGGGTATCGGTTACCGAATTGTCCATACTAGGATAATTCATTCACCTACTTATTATAATATAAATATATATATATTATATATATATATATATATATATATATATATATATATATACATATATACGACGGGCTTCTTTCAGTTTCCGTCTACAAAATCCACTCACAGGCTTTGGTCGGCCCGAGGCTATAGTAGAAGACACTTGCCCAAGTGCCACGCAGTGGGACTGAACCCGGAACCATGTGGTTGGTAAACAAGCTACTTACCACACCGCCACTCCTGCGATATATAATATATATATATATATATATATATATATATATATATATATATAATATATATATATATCTATATATATATAATATATATATATATATATATATATAATATATATATTATATATATATATATATATATATATATATATATAAAACGGAACGGTTTCTCTTCTGTTTTCTGGGGGGGGGGGGAATCGTTTCGCTGGCCAGATGGTACATTTGCTGTTAACATCCGCTTTTTGAAGAACTGGACATGTCGTGTCAGAGGCCACGGTGTTTCTTGCACTTCCTTGACAGCGACCAGGTGAGGTCACTGTTTACTAGACGCACTTTACCGCAGCTTGTCTCTTTGGCAGAACTACAGTCCTGAATTTAAACGTAGACTGAGGTAAAGGTGTCTGGTACCCTGAGTGTCGTCAGATTTTCACATCTCTTTGCCAGTCCGGAAATGCCGTCGGTGGATGTTCCGCCATGGCGTTCTGCATAGGATTAGTGGTAGGTAAGAGCGAAGACATCCTCTGGATGAATGAAGACCTCCTCCCCCTCCCCCTCCCCCTCCTCTTCACCCCCTCCTCCTCCCCACTCCTCCTCCTCCTCATCATCATCATCAAAAAAGGAACCACAAGTCTGAGAAGCTTCTTTTGATATGTTTGTGCTAGATGTGAAGAGACGCAAACACATAAAAACTTAATTGCATTCTTCCCGCTGTATTACCAAGTAAACATTCCGCCTTTCTTCGTTTTCATTTATGCTTTCTTTTCCGTTTTTCGTGTTTTTTTATTATTATTTATTTCCTTGTTAGACTTGTCTCTGCATGTACACAGAACGACAGCATTCTGAAGAAAAGAAAATAAACTTTTGATCATATATTTATGTAAGCACATATTCGCATACACGCATCTCGAAATGTGCAGTAGATAAACAGCCGACAACTGATGAAGGGTCATTCTTTATGTTACTTGTCTTGTTTTCCATTTGTTTCTTTCGTTGTTCGGAAAAAAAATTCGTATTCCATGTTTTCGTATTTCATGTTCCTTATGTTTTATGACGTCTTGTACCCAATATATGCATATGTATATATACATTTAAATGTAAGTATGTACATATATGTATGGATATATTCATATATATATATATATATATATATTAGTTTTATTATTATATGATTGAACGCCACGCATCCATTTCCAAGTAAGTTTATCTCTCTCTCTCTCTCTCTCTCTCTCTCTCTATATATATATATATATATATATTATATATATATATATACATACAACATACTACATACATACATACATCCATACATATAGATGTATGTATGTATTTATGTATGTATGTATGTATATTTTATGTATATATATATATATATATATATATATATATATATATAATATATATTATATATATATATATATATATATATAGACGATCAGAAAAAAAAAATATATATAGGGAGAGTTTACGAAAAAACAAAAGACGAAGACAGGTGGTGTACAAAACAACAGATGTATTAGTATAACTCTCAGAATAGAAAAAGTCTTTTACGTTTCGAGCCTACGCTCTTCTACAGGAGGGACACAGAAAGAGCAAGGAGAGAAACAAAGAGAGAAAAAAGGAGAAAAAAATGTGTGTAGTGGCTAACAATCTATGTATAAATACACATACATACATATATATAATATATATATATATATATATATATATATATATATATATATACACACAACACCCACATATTATATATATATATATTATATATATAGATAATATGATACAATATAATATAATACACACACCTGCATTCACATACACAGAGAGTAGTTAGATTCGACTTTTGAATTACAAGTACATCCGACAGGCTTCTACAAAGTTTTCGTGGACTCAGATTTACTCACAAATCTTGGGCCGATCCGAGGCTATGCTAAAAGTACTTGCCCATGTTGCAACGAAGTGTAAACGATCCTGGAACCTAATGCTCGCGACACGAGCTTCTTAAGCGTTCGATGATACCTGAAACACACGTCCTGAAACACACACACACCACACACACGCATGCATGCACGCACATGCAGGATCTTTTCCTTTTGAACGGCACTTTGTAACATAATTTCTAGGGTTAGTTAGGGTTAGGGTTAGGGCTAGGGGTGGGGGAAGGGTATCTTTTGTCTTCACAAATGTAAATAAACCCAATCTGTTTCTTAAAGAAGGGACTTATTCATTATGCACAGAATGTTATTTACCTAAATGGAGGTCAGCGATTGGTTAAAATTGCCGAAATGCTCGAAATTAAAGACGAAATATGTTACAACATACAGAATTTTCTCAATAAAGCCAAGAAAAAAATGATGTTTTATGAACACATTCTACCCGTATACGAAGTTTAAAAGTGTTTAGTTAACTAGAAATTGTGTTGAAAAGTGCCGTTCAAAAGGAAACGATCCCACATGCGTACATACACACATATGCTTGCGAGTCGAAGACTTCCGTCGTATGTCTACGAAGAATTTAAACATTGGCGAAAGAAGACCATCGAGTTACAGAAACGCCCCCTCTCGTCATTCGCATTGTCAGAATTTAAATGAATCAATCATCGATCCGTTGGAAACCTGAAACGAACGATGCTATTGTTTACAAATTACATTTAGGATCTTTTCGGTTTTTGAACGGCAGTTTTTAAAAATAATTTCCATGTAACTAAACACTTTTAAACTGCTAGAATGTGTTTATAAGACATCTTCTTCTCTTGGCTTTATTGAGAAAATTTTATAGATTGTAAGATATTTGTTGTTTTTTCTTCAATTTCTGCAATTTCAACCAACCAATGACGTCTATTGAGGTGAAGACATTCTGTTCCTCGTTTAAGAAACAGATTGGGTTTATTTACATTTCTGAAGAAAAAAAATACCCTTCCCCCACTCCTAACCCTAACCATAACTAACCCTTACCAGCCCTAACCCTAAAACAGGTTGAAATGCAATAGATCGATACTAGGGTCATAATTATGAGTGACAATTTCATATGAAAAAACTGCCGCTCAAACCGAAAAGATGCTACATTTATATAATAAAATACCTCACGTTTCGTTTTTTCAAATTTTATTTAGGTGAGTAGATGAATCAAATGTACTTCTAAAGTAATCAAGATATAAGTATAACTGTTACTAATACTACCGGAAATATGAGCACATGCGAAATAGTTTCCTTCCTTTCTATTTTTTTTCTTTTTTTGAAAGTCAGAGATGATACGTGATACGCCAGCTCGGCTACACGTTGCTACACAGAACATTTTCTGCAGTTTGAAACACTGACATAAAAAAATATATGCATACCAGTTCATATAAAAGTCTACAGAAACATGCTAAGAGATATTCTGAGCTACGCATGTGTTTAGTTTGGAATATCATTTAATCAGCAAATATTTTTGACGCCAATTTTCCTTTGTTTCATATCCTGTTAAGGAATAACACTTTTAGGAATTCACACTTTTAGCAATGCATACGTACACAACACACACACACACGCGCGCGTGTGTGTATATATACATACATTCGTATATATATATATATATGTACACACACACATATATACATAGATATCTAGCCATACATACACATCTGCGTATTTAAATGAAATTAATGAATAAAAAATTTAGTTTAACATTTAATATTAAAATCCTAAAAAGAATCTAATGATAATATAACAGTAAAAGAAACTATTATTATTATTATTATTATTGAGTGAGCGAGCAGAGCATGCCATCAAAGTGACACTGGGGTAAAATATACGAAGCCCAGTATACCCATCATGACTACCCGTCTGATAAGGGTACACCAGGCACATGCATCACAACTATATGTGCGCGACATGGTGATCTCATATCAAGATAAACAGCACATGACCTTATTATTATTATTATTATTATTATTATTATTATTATTATTATTATTGAGTGTGAGAGCAGTGCATGCCATCAAAGTGACACTGGGTAAAATATACGAAGCCCAGTATACCCATCATCACTAGCCGTCTGATAAGGGTACACCAGGTACATGCATCACAACCATATGTGCGCGACATGGTGATCTCATATCAAGATAAACAGCGCATGACCTTGCAGGTGGGGACCAGTTAGAATTTTCTTCTGGTCGAGTAACCCATCCCGCTCAAAAGGTCCCTGAATAATGGTTGTTTAAGGATGTTGAACGAAACACCCATTGTTCCAGAGGTGAGTTATCCAAACCTCTAAAAATTCCTTTCAACACATGGCTATGATGCTCCCCCACTACTTCTGCTCGTGATCAGAGATGCACATATCGTCAGCCACTAAGGGACATGCTCAACTGGTTAAGGTCAAACAATTGACAAGCAAATCTGTAGTATTGAGCAGAATATTTGCTGTAGCCCATCTTTTATACCAAGACAAAACATGTACATGGTGACACTTCCAATCAGTTAAGATCAGAAGCCATGAGAGCCACTGTCTGGTACTGCATCAGGGCATTTATTATTATTATTATTATTATTATTATTATTATTATTATTATTATTATTATTATTATTATTATTATTATTATACGCATTGGGTCGATATAATCGACTTAATCCGTTTGTCTGTCTTTGTTTGTCATCTTTGTTTTTAGCCCCTTGTGGGTAGTAAAGAAATAGGTATTTCGTCTGCCGTGACGTTCTGAGTTCAAATTCCGCCGAGGTCGACTTTGCCTTTCATTCTTTCGGGGTCGATTAAATAAGTACCAGTTACGCACGGGTTTCGATATAATCGACTTAATCCGTTTGTCTGTCCTTGTTTGTCCCCTCTGTGTGTAGCTCCTTATGGGCAGTAAAGAAATAGAAATAGGTATTTCGTCTGTCGTTATGTTCTGAGTTCAAATTCTGCCGAGGTCGACTTTGCCTTTCATCCCTTCAGAATCAATAAAGTAAGTACCAGTTGAGTACTGGGGTCGATGTGATCGACTTCACCCTCTCCACAAAATTCAGGCCTTGTGCCTATAGAATTAGTTGCGAGATGGCAGAATCGTTACAGCGCCGGAAAGAGTGCTTAACGGAATTTCTTCCGGCTTTAAGTTTTGGGTTCAAATACTGCCGAGACTGGCTTTCTCTTTCACCCTTTCAGGGTCAATGGAACTAAGTACTGGTAGAACACTACGGTCAATGTAATCGACTAGTGCCCTTCCCCAAAATTTCGGGCCTTGTGCCTATAATATAAAGGATTATTGTTATTATATTATTATTATTATTATTATTATTATTATTATTATTATTATTATTAAGGCGGCGAGCTGGCAGAATCGTTAGCACGCCGGGCGAAATACGTAGCCGTATTTCGTCTGCCGTTGCGTTCTGAGTTCAAATTCCGCCGAGGTCGACTTTGCCTTTCATCCTTTCGAGGTCGATAAATTAAGTATCAGTTACGCACTGGGGTCGATGTAATCGACTTAATCCGTCTGTCTGTCCTTGTTTGTCCCCTCTATGTTTAGCCCCTTGTGGGTAGTAAAGAAACATATTATTATTATTATTATTTACTTTTTACATAGTCGGACATGCTTTTGTCTCGTCCCTTGAAGTAAGGGATTGTCACTCAATGAAACAGTGTTCTATTGGACTTACTCGTACATAAATAGCGACTGAAAGTTTGCTGTCAACCTATTCAGAGTCGAGACTAAGAAAAATAAGTTTGTTAGTAATTATTAAAAAAAAATTATCCCTTATTTTCTTATTCAGTTTATTTGCAGACAGAAAAATGGCCGTGAGAGATCTTAACCATGCCCTAAAACGAAAATTGACAATGAAGAAAATAGTGCAGTTCATAAACAGAAATGTAAAAGAATAGCAATTTAATTATACAGCAAGATTTTAATGCTAAACATGGACATAAAAGGCAATAATATTTTAACTAAAAATGCTATCGTGAATACCTTGAGGGGAAATGGTGTCACCAAGAACAACAACAATAATAATTATGACAATAACAATAACAACAACCGTCACATACAATCTTTGCCAAACGGAAACATTTGAATTCGAATCATTTGTTGAATGCGATCTGCACGTTACTAGAAACTGTTTCTCTAAGGCGGCGAGCTGGCAGAAACGTTAGCACGCCGGGCGAAATGCTTAGCGGTATTTCGTCTGCCGTTACGTTCTGTGTTCAAATTCCACCGAGGTCGACTTTGCCTTTCATCCTTTCGGGGTCGATAAATTAAGTACCAGTTAAGCACTGGGATCAATATAATCGACTTAATCCGTTTGTCTGTCTTTGTTTGTCCCTTCTGTGTGTAGCCCCTTGTGGGCAGTAAAGAAATAAGTATTTCGTCAGCCGTTACGTTCTGAGTTCAAATTCCACCGTGGTCGACTTTGCCTTTCATCCTTTCGGGGTCGATAAATTAAGTACCAGTTACGCACTGGGGTCGTTGTAATCGACTTAATCCGTTTGTCTTTCCTTGTTTGTCCCCTCTATGTTTAACCCCTTGTGAGCAATAAAGAAATAAGAAACTGTTTCCCTTTGACAAATACACACACAGGTGGGAGAAGAGAAACAATTTTTCTTTCTGTTCACTCGCCCTCTCTCAAAATGGAATCGTTTTCAAATGCTTTCACAAAAAGAGCTGCAAGAAACCTGTTAGATATGTGAAGAAAGATCATCTCCCAGCGGGGTATAGATACGGGGTTGCCTGCATAGTTTTGTTTTAGCTCAGTTACATAGACTCCTCTCCCTGCCGGACGGGCAGAGATATCAAAGCACCGGCCCGCTCTTACATTCGTGTCCCGGTATTTTTGGCACAGAAATAAACACAAGAGTGTCGTTCAAATGCGTTGACACCGGGATTCTTTAAGCTTTGTATCGCATAATTTATATCGTACAATGAGCAGTCAGTGCAAGAATGATATGAAGCTAAGAGGAGTTAGAATACATTTACAAGTGCTGATAATCTCTGATAACCACAGAACCATACTTGAGTTGTGCACCGTTGCTGACGCAGAAACGAAAGGTATGATATTCGTGTCATTGGACAAAACGACTAGCTGTCACACTTGTGAGGTAATGATAACTTGAGGGCATTTCCCTTGAGGAACTGATGAAGACAAAAAAGAAAGGAGGGAGTAACAGACTAACAAACAACAACAACGGCAACAGAGTCCAGCCTCCTCTACACTACTGGTCACTACCGGAGTCGGTAGAGAATATCATACTGCCATCAGTGGCAGGAGCCGACCAGGCGGTTGAGGCGAGTTGGCTGAAACGTTAGCACGCCGGGTGAAATGCGTAGTCGTATTTCGTCTGCCGTTACGTTCTGAGTTCAAATTCCGCCGAGGTCGACTTTGCCTTTCATCCATTCGGGGTCGATAAATTAAGAACCAGTTACGCACTGGGGTCGATGTAATCGACTTAATCCGTTTGTCTGTCCTTGTTCGTCCCCTCCGTGTTTAGCCCCTTGTGGGTAGTAAAGAAACAGATACCTTTCACTATGGCCAATGGTGACAGAAAAAAGAAGATGGAGGAAGAGAATGGTCAACAGTAGGCACAACAGCAAACAGCACCAAGTCAAGTTCCGAAAGGGATCCAAAAATCCGAATGGGGGAGATGGAGGAAGAGACCCTTTTACTACAGTTCGCTTGCATTTAACGTCTCGTTCTGTCGCTCACCCCGACTCCGTTTGTTGTTTTAGTCTTCTTCAACCAGCGTGACCAATGAGACACACATTGCGTTTTATTATATGTAAAACTACTACTACTACTACTACTACTACTACTACTACTACTACTACTACTACTACTACCACCACCACCACCACCACCACCACCACCACCACTACTACTACTATTACTACTACTACAGCTGATGCTGAGTAATAGTAGTAGTAGTAGTCGTAGGAGGAGGGATAGCAGGAGGTGGAAAATTTACCATTATCCCTCAAGCTGTCACTTGATATATCGGCCACTCGCCCCACTGATTTACCAAACCACCTGCTGGTTACGTAACTATTTAACGTATGGCATATTTTAACTAGCTTGTGTTATGATACTTTCTGTTAGCACTTAACTTAGCAGCTTTTCTTCATTTATCCCATTCATTGAGTGCTTTGCTTACAATAACTGAACATTTGTCGTTGAACACTGACATATGGACTTCTAATGATGTCTCTTATATGCACTTCCTATATGTATGTATGTATTTGCATATACGTACATACATACATACATACATACATACATAAATACATACATGCATACATACATACATACATACATACATACATACATACATACATACATGCATATATATATACATAATTATATATATATATATATGTATAATATACATACATAATTATATATAAATCATATATATATATATATTATATATATATAAATGAATGTTTTTATAATATATGAACGTGAAATACAGGAAGGGCGACACGGAACACAGACAAATCATTCGAAGCCTTCAATCTTCAGTCAGACACCGATCATCATAGCAAATTTCGGCTGTTCAATTCTATATATATATATATACATACACATATATCTCTGTGTGTGTGCGTTGTGTATGGGTGTATGCATATATACATACATGTATGTATAAGCTCATATGTATATATATATGCACACATACACACATCAAAACATATAGACATATATATATATAATATGTACATATGTACACACACAACACAACACACACCACACACACACATAATATTATATATATAACGGGAAGCTTATGAAAATAGACAAAAGACGAAGGCAGGTGGAATACAAACAACAATTGTATTAATATGGGCGCTCAGGAATATAAATAAACAAGTCTTTTACGTTTCGAGCCTACGCTCTTCAACAGAAAGATACACAGAAAGAAACACACACACACACCACACACAGACACACACATATATATATATATATATATATATATATATATATATATATATTATATATATTATATATACATGTGTAATATAGTATTCACACCACAATATATGTATGTATGTATGTGCATGCGTTTATGCACATACGCTTGAATCTAAGTATATGTGTATAAGTGCAAAATTAGTGACTTTTATTTTTGTCCGATGAATTGGTACATTCTTATTCAACACACACACACACACACACACACACACACACACCACACACACACACACACATACACATACACTCATACACACACACACTCACACACACACACACACTCACACACACACACACACACACACACACACAGACACACGTTTTACTGATTAATATCTTTTATGTGTGGGATGGTTTCTGCCAAAGTGAAGTTTGGCAAGTTAGAGCTTGCTTCTACATTTGGATATAATCATTACTGTTAATAGTAAAATATTAGCGTGAGAATGCAATTCAGAGATATGTGCTTCGCCTCTTCTTTCCCCCTCTCTATCTATAACATATATACACTTATATTTACACAAGTATACACTCCCCACCAAACATATATATATATAATTTTTTCTCTTACAAACTGAAACTAAGACTCTGCCTTTGTCTCGAGTTTCACGCCCTTACGATCTTCAGGTGAGAGGTGACAATCGGATGAAACTGGAGTCGCGAGACAAACTTTCGGTTTCAGTTTCAGTAAAAAAAAAATAGCATATCTGGTGCAACATGTATTGAGTATTACTCTCTCATTAGTCCGACATAAACCAATGTATATCATAAATACACACACACACACATATGTGTTTGTGTGTGTCCCCCGAGTATGACTTTAATCTGCATCCGGCGGTGAGCTTCCAGTTCGGTAGTTCTGGCTCAGAACGGTAGCACCTGTGAGGGCTCCATCTATGGATCAAATAATTTGAGTAGGGGTATATTGAGCTCCTCAGTTGCGGTGACAGCAATCAATTTAGGAGAAAGAAAACTCTAGAATTGATATCCTCTTCCAACATGCCCTAAGCCATTACGGAAAACTATAACTGATAAAAAATAACACGAAGCAACTCATGTTGGCTCGCATTCTGCCGCAAGCGAAGGTAATAGGAAACCGCACACGCACACACACACACACACACACACACACACACACACACACACACACACACACACACACACACACACACACAAATTAAGTATATATGCATTTATACTGGTTGTTTCGACTAAACGTGACAGCTTGCATAAAAGGAAAAGAAAACAGAATAGCACAGCCAGGAATAAAAGTATTTTACTAATATCAAAAAATATCAACTAGATCAGTGGTTCCCAAACTTTTTAAAGTCGCAACCCACTATTTATCACACCAGTTTATGACGACCCACTTAAGTCTTGAACTATTTCGATAGACAGCAGTTAATCAAAGCTAATGCGTAATTTTATAACTTTTTGCGACCCACTAATGCGTAATTTTATAACTTTTTTGCGCCCCCCATCTGTGGGTCGCGACTCATAGTTTGGGAACCACTGAACTAGATTATGACTGGGAGATAACAGTTTACACAAGGTAACTACCCTCAGAGTCCACTCCAGATTGAGACGGCTCCGGAACTTGGCGCATACGCTCCTCACAGTCTCTGGGAAGATTTTCGAACACCTCCTGATCTTGGCCACCAGCTTGGCTTTGGTGTTGCAGGTAGAGCGGTTGGTGTCTTTCTCAACTGCATCCCACACAAAGTAATCAATGAGATTACATTCCACAGAATCGAGAGGCCAGAAATTGGGGCTGGGGAAGTCGTAGAAAGTATTTGACAACCACTTCTGAATTTCACCGAAGGTCTGGTAAGGAACCGAATCCTGCTGCCATACATACGACCTTCGAGCAGCAATCCTCTCCAGCCAAGGTTTGACCACAATCTTCAATAGCTTCCCATATCCATCTGAAGTGAGCCTAAGGCCCAGTTCATCAGTGGTGGACGAACTCCAACATGCGGACACAGTCAGAATGCCCGCCGTATCCTTTTCTACTGACCACAGCTTCGTAGTCTCCGTTGCAGCGTTTACAGTGTTCACAAAGCGTTGAACAGTAACCATAATGTCGATATTTTAATACCTGGTTTGAATCATCATGATTCAGAATACTCTTTGCTGGTAGTCATATGGCTTCCAGTCCTCTATATCAGCTAAATTTTTCTCAACAACGACTTTAATCTTTATGCTCTCCAAAGAAGCCATTGATTGTTCACCAATACATCAATCTATTCCAAGAAAAGGGAAACATAAAAATCGTCAAATTTTACCCGAACACCCTCTCTATATATGATATGTGTGTGTGCGCGCGCACGTGTGTATAGAAGCCAGTAATTTCGGGGGAAGGGATAAATCGATTATTGCATCGACCTTAGTGTTCAGCTAGTGCTTATTTTATCGACTTCGAAAGAATGAAAGCAAAGTCGTCTTCGGCGAAATTTGAACTCAAGTCGTAAATACGGCAGACGAAATACCTATTTCTTTACTACCCACAAGGGGCCAAACACAGAGGGTACGAACAAGGACAGACAAACGGACGGATTAAGTCGATTATATCAACTCCAGTGCGTAACTGGTACTTATTTAATCGACCCCGAAAGGATGAAAGACAAAGTTGACCTCGGCGGAATTTGAACACAGTACGTAGCGGCAGACGAAATACCGCTAAGCATTTCGTCCGACGTTTCTGCCAGCTCGCCGCCTTAATATTCTTAAATATTATCAGTGTGAGCTGGAATAATCGTTAGCACGCATGACAAAATACTTAGCGGGTTTCCTGCTGACTTTCTTCGAAGATCGGTATTGTTTTTCATTATTTCGGGCCGATAAAATAACTTCTAGTTGAGTACTGGGTTCGCTGTTATCGAGTTCCTCCACACCCTAAAATTGCTGGCCTTGAGTTAAAATTTAAAAAAAACAAAGTCGGTGAGCTGACAAAATTTAAAACCAAAGCGGCGAGCTGACAAATAGCTTAGAGGCGCATCTTCCTGTTCCTTACGTTCTGAGTTCATATTCTGCTGAAGTCAGCTTTATCTTTCGGAGTCGAGCATGGTGTTGATGAAATCGCCTAACTTCTCCTCCTAACATGGCGAGCTTTCTGCCAAACTTTGAAGCCATTATCTATGTAAAAGTTAAGGCGGTGAGCTGGCAGAATCGTCAGAATCGTTAGCACGCCGGGCAAAATGCCTAGCGGTATTTCCGTCGTCGAAGGCGGCGAGCTGGTAAAGAAACGTTAATACGCCGGGCGAAATGCGTAGTCCGTATTTCGTCTGCCGTTACTTTCTGATTCAAATTCCGCCGAGGTCGACTTTGCCTTCACAATCCTTTTCGGGGTCGATTAATAAGTACCAGTTACGCACTGGGGTCGATAAAATCGACTTATCCGTTTGTCTGTCCTTGTGTTTGTCTCCTCTGTTTTTAGCCTCTTGTAGGTAGTAAAGAATAGTATTTCGTCCGTCGTTACGTTCTGAGTTCAAATCCCGCCGAGTCGACTTTGCTTTTCATCGATAAATTAAGTACTAGTGAAGTCGATATAATCGACAAGTCTCCCGCCCCCGCCCAATTCCAGGCCTTGTGCCTTTTGTAGAAAGGATTATCAGTGTAAAGTTGCCTTTGTTACTACATAGAGAAGAAGGTCATATTTCATGTTTCATCATAAGCAACACACAATCATACACACGCACATACGCGCATACATACAAGTATACATACACACGCATGCACACACAGCACCCTATAACACATATATACACACACATTGAGAAGATAATGCACTGAATGAACTTATGCTGTTCAAGAGATTGATACATTTTGCAAGACGTTTGTCATTTATCTTACGAGGTCTGCCACTAAGATGTTGAGATTGCTAATTTAGTTTTCCTTCAAAACAACGACGCAATGCAGATGTAAGCCCAAAGTGCAAACAAACTTCAAAGGCGTAGGCAACTTACGTCACGCTAGAAAAGCGTAACATACTTCGACTAACAGAGTCAACATTTTTGTACGAAATTTGCAGTAACATTAGCCTCAAAAGAAAAAAAATAAATGGTGCAGTTATATTGGCGAATATGATATGCATTTAGAAAAATATTAGAATTGTTCGGGGCTTGGAAGGAAGGTACGAAATGAAGCCGATGCAAACTTCAAACTATGAACAATGCTTATGACCCGCAACAGTCACACTCTTTTTTCCGAAAATGCGAATGACGTAATTTCGATGAAAAACACTCGTATGTATGTATGTATGTATGTATGTATGTATGTATGTATGTATGTATGTATATACATGTGTGTGTGTATGTGTGTGTGCGTACGTATGTACTATACATACACCACACAACACACATATATAATATCTATCTAGCCATCTATCTATCTATCTATCTATCTATCTATCTATCTATCTATCTATCTATCTATCTATCTATCTATCTATCTATCTATTTATCTATCTATCTATCTATCTATCTATCTATCTATCTCGTTAATATCGTCACGCCTCCTTCCTTCAAACGGGAAGGAAGAGCTATTTTTATCATACTTGTGGCTATGGCGAAAGAATGTATCTGGTGGACGCGCCTGAAAGGATTAGAGGCAAACACTTTCCTCTCTGGTCAATCTCTCATCAACTTCTTCAAGTATCACTTGAAGAGGAAAGTGAGAGTAGAGAGGCAAGTTTTGTCTAATGAATGTTTTAAAAAAGTGGGTTGAATGTAGCAAGGATGGCACGTATGAATGACGAAGCCACCTGGACTATGATTCTATGAACCGTAAAAAATTATTACAGAGAGTTGCTTATTTGCCAAAAAAAAAAAAAAAGAAATATAACATGTGACTTCATTTACCGAGGTTACCGTGGTCTTTTCCGTAGGCTTTTCTTTCCACGGGTAAACCTCACCTGTTCTCCCCCTTTACACTTCATATTGACATTTCTGTGATAACGATCCCTATTGATCAATTTTTTGCTCTCCCCCCACCTTTTTTTTTTTTTTATTAACCCCTCCCTTCTTTTGTCCTCTTTCTTTCCTTTTACGATCCCTTTTGATCGAAAACCACCACTCCCTTTTTTACCCAAAAGAAAAGCTCTACCTTGTAATTTGTTCTATCTGTGTGCAGCCCTGTGTGGCTAATAAAGAAACATATCTAGCCATCTATCTAGCCATCTATCTATCTATCTATCTATCTATCTATCTATCTATCTATCTATCTATCTATCTATATGTGTGTGTATCGATAGTTAGATAAATATACAGATAGATAGATAGATAGATAGATAGATAGATAGATAATAGATAGATAGATAGATAGATAGATAGATGGATGGATAGACAGACTGATACATAGACAGAGATAGATATAGTTATGTTATATTCTGTTAAGAACGTAGTAAAGTACAGTATAAAACTCGTCCACCTGTAACGAATAAATGTCCAACTGTATCCCTTCTTTTAACTCCGACTTATTCACTTTATATATAATATGTATGTATATATATATATATATATATAGATATATATATATATATATATATATATATATTATATATATATATATATAATCTGTGTGTGTGTACATATATATATATATAGAAATTACTACGATGATCCGGTTCTTGACTGAGACTGAGGGGTTCGAATGTCCTGTCCATGTTTATTGTATCGTCTTCTATGAGTTATACGTTCTTGGCATGTTGTATTTTTCTACATACCTTAATTATATAATATATATGTACACACACACACACACATATATAAATAAGGAAAGGAATCTGAAAATGCAAGAGTCTTCAAAAAGTATTTATTAACCTAACCGGTTTCACTTATTTGAAAAGATTTTCAAAAGTAAAGTGTGAGGTTTTGTGTATCCTCTGTAGTGTCAAAAACTAGTTTACACGAATATATTTCAATCGAATAAAACAGAGTCTTTGACAAGAAGATAAAATATGTAACAGACCATTGAAAGTTTGGAGTTTTGCAATTACAAACAGAGTTGCAATTCTTCTGTATAAAATCTTCCTTTTATGTAAAAATGATAAATATTAATGATATATCTTCTAAATGCTCTGACTAACGCAACGCATACGCATTCACACGCACACACACATACGCGTACACATACGCCCTAACAAGCGCAACACACGCACATACACACGCACATACACGCATACAAGCACATACAAGCACACATACACACATACACGCACATACAAGCACACATACACACGCATACACACACACAGCACCCTATAACACACATAGACATACGCATACACCTGTATACATGCACACATACACACACCACTCTGAAAAATGATCACAGACACATGCACAGCCATACACGCACACGCATACACACATACTCACACACACCGCCATGACAACCACAAAACACACACGCACACACACAAATAGAACGCCTAAATACACGCACATTCGTTCACACACACCACCACACACACAGAAACCCCCGCTACCCACATTTCCCAGAAAAATACATACACATACCCTTACACGCAAATATACACTATTCTTTACTTATAAGTCACACATATAAACGCACACAATACCTTTTTATTAATCGTCAACTACATTGTGACCTGTGATCATTAGCCACCGATACTGCTTTTACACCTGAAAACGAATACTAGATGACATTGGCATTTAAGGGATATATCATTAACATTTATCATGTTTTGGATAAAAGGAAGATTTTATACAAAATAATTGTAACTCTATTTATAACTGCCAAACTCTAGCCAGATGCAAGACCCTTAGAAGTCAGATCCGAGAACTTTAAATGGTCTGTTAGATATCTTATTTTCTTGCCAAAGACTCTATTACTTGATCGGCATATATTCATGTAAACTAATTTTCATCTCCTATCACTATAAAAAGTTTTATTATTTGATCTGGATGTTTTTATGTAAACTATTTTTGACTCATCACAGGGGCTACACAAAGCCTCAAAACTTTTCTTATCATTGTCAAAGACTCTATCACTTGATTTGAATACATTTTTGTAAGTTAATTTTTGATACCATAGAGGATTCATAAAGCCTCACACTTTAGTTTTGAAAATCTTTTTAAATAACTGAAACCGGTTAAGTTAATAAATATTTTTAAAAGACTCCTGCATTTTCAGATTGTTTTCCATATATTTTTACTCCTGCGGTAACACCCAACTTTACTTTGTGTCATATATATATATATATATATATATATATATATATATATATATATGTGTGTGTGTGTGTGTGTGTGTGTGTGGTGTGTGTGTGTAAATGAGTAATAAAGATGTATAAGCCTCAATTCATTACGGCCGTTTCGAGCGACTCCTAACTTGGATCGTGTCACCTGCATACACTGCATAAATTTTGGGTGGAAAAAATTTTATGTAGAGTTATTAAAATTCAATGTTTTCTTGAAACAAATTCCTATATAGGTTAAGATTTAAATTCCAATATATGAAAAGTTTTCGTTCTACAATATTTTTAAAGGAACGAAAAAATATCCAGCAAATCGACACCAGTGTGTAACTGGTACTTATTTAATCGACCCGAAAGGATGAAAGGCAAAGTCGACCTCGGCGGAATTTGAATTCAGAACGTAGCGACAGACGAAATACCTATTTCTTTACTGCCCACAAGGGGCTACACACAGAGGGGACAAACCAGGACAGACAAACGGATTAAGTCGATTACATCGACCCCAGTGCATAACTGGTACTTAATTTATATCGACCCCGAAAGGATGAAAGGCAAAGTCGACCTCGACGGAATTTGACTCAGAACGTAGCGGCAGACGAAATACCTGTTTCTTTATTACCCACAAGGGGCTAAGCATAGAGGGGACAAACAGGGACAGACAAACGGATTAAGTCGATTACATCGACCCCAGTGCATAACTGGTACTTAATTTATCGACCCCGAAAGGATGAAAGGCAAAGTCGACCTCGGCGGAATTTGAACCCAGAACGTAGCGGCACACGAAATACCGCTAAGCATCTCGCCTTGCGTGCTGACGTTTCTGCCAGCTCGCCGCCTTTCTGCAGTATATTCTGTTGTTACACTGGTTTCAAGAATGTCGATAGAATTTTCTATACGGAGCAAATCTAACATGATTACCCGAGACCCCATATAATCATATGAAGTTTTTTCGAATCTGCTAGAAATTGCAACTATGTCTTTCTCAAATTGTACCCTGTCCAGAAAGAACTCGAACGACATATTAAGTAATATAGTTGTAGATTTACAATATTCGAATAAAAGATTGGATTGTCACGGGTGTAATGTCTTCGCGACCAGTGCTGACCTCAACGTTAAGTAACAACAACAATATCGTCTTTTACATTAATATTTTTTGTATACACGGTGAAGTCGCTCATTGTGATCACTTTTTACGACGGTGGTTTTAGAAAACTATAATTTACTGATAACATTATGCGGAGGATGTATCAATATTCTGAATATATTCGGAACCCGCTAATTTTGATAAAATTAACTAACCGTTTGATAATATTATCTGCGACTTTTATAAGCAGCTAATTCACATTTTCAGTTCAAATGCTGCTGCAAGCGACTTTGCTTTTTACCCCTTCTTGGTCGATAAAATAAGTATCACTTGAGCAATGGGATCGATGGAATTGTGGGATCAATGTAATTCTGGGATCGATAAAATTCTGGGATCGATGTAATCGACTTTCTTCTCCCTTCAAAAGTTACTGGCTCTGTACCAAATTTAGAAAGAATTATAAATAGGTTCCACTATCGTAAAAGGAAAGAATCAGAGAGTGAGGGAAGAAAAAGTGGTAGTGAGAGAGAGAGAGAGGGGGGAGAGATAAAGAGAGAAAGGAAGAGAGAAAGAGAAAGAGAAAGAAAGAGGAAGCGATAGTGAGAGAGAGAGAAAAAGAAGAGAGAAAGTGAGCGAGAGAAAGAGTGGGAGAGAGAAAGGAAGAGAGAAAGAGAGAGAAAAAAGGAAGAGAGAAAGGGGGAGAAAGAGAAAGAGATAGTGAGAGAAAGAGGAATAGAGAGAAAGAAAGAAGGAAAGAGAAAGAGATAATGGGAGAGAGAGAGAAAGGAAGAGAGAAAGAGAGAGAAAGAGAAAGAGATAGTGGGAAAGAGAAAAAGAAGAAAGAAAGAGAAAGAATGAGTGGGAGAGAGAAAGGAAGAGAGAATAGAGAGAGAAAAAAGAAGAGAGAAAGGGAGAGAAAGAGAAAGAGATAGTGAGAGAGAGAAAGAGAGAGGAAATATATTTACATATCGTTGGTAAATTTACCATTCCAATACCTCAACAATATTCTTTTATTCTTGAACTGATTTCAGTCCTTGGACTGTGGCCATGTTCGAGCACTGCCTTCAAGCGATTTTCATCGATTATATTCGCCCTAGCATTCTGTGTGAAGCTTATTTTATCGATATCTATATCTATATCATTATGATCATCATCATCCTCATCACCACCATCATCACCATCATCATCATTATTATCACCATCTCCATTATCGTCATCAAGATGTATCTATTTATCGAACGGCTAATTTCACATCGTAAAATGTCGCAACTCGGTCGAATTAATAGCACAAGATATTCTTATTGGACACACACAAGCACGCGCGTGCACACCCACACACATGCACACACACACACACACACACCACACACACACACACACACACACATACACACACACACCTATCTATGTATGTGTGTGTGTTTGTGTATTATCAGTTAGCTGCCCATAAGTCAGAAAAAAAAACCGCTCTTGATTATAAATAATGGAGTGGGTATATTTTTATATCATCAGGCAATATATTACCAATTATGGCATAAAACTGGTCAGAATATTACCGCCATTTTTGCTCCGAATATTGTCAAAAGACAATATTGACTAGGTTGCATCTTAATCGAAGTAGAAAATGCACTTTACTTGGTAGAGAGGTAGTAAAAAAAGTAAAGTTCCTTTCCGAGTTCCTTCCCGATTCATAAAGTTCCTTCCCGACTCTAAGGGCCCGTTTCCCTGTTTCTATGGCGTATATATTCTCGAACTGGATGGGACGCTGGTCTGTCGCACGATTACTCAACTTTGACAGTTGAATGGACTGACGCAATGATGTGGAATGATGTGTTTTGCTCAAGAACACAATAGGAATCGAAACCACAATTTTACGAGTCCAACATCCTAATCACTAAGCCATGCACCTGATGGAGAGGAGAATCATTCTAAAATATCTCCATGATCCGAGCACTTTCTCGAACTCAGAATGCTGTCACGAGCACAAAATCCTTTTGGTAACGTGATCATATCAGTTTTTGAGCTAGAGAACGACCTATATACATACAAAATCGCTTGCACGTTAATTTAACGAGCACGCTGTTCCGTTGATCGTATCAGCTGGGACCCTCGTCGTCGTAACCGACGGAGTGCTCCTCCTAGGTTAACCTGGCACTGATAACATTTTACTCATGGCTAACGCCAATTTATTGAGAATACTTTCTTTTCTCCAGAAAAAATATCATTTCCACTATATTTTGTTCCACCATTTTGTCAAACGGGCGATCGAAATAAACTCTAAAATTCTAACCCAGAAAAAGAAACCATACAAATATAAAAACGATCACTTCAATATTTAGATGCATAAAATTACTGCTTAGATATAGAGTGCAGGTACATAACATGCGAACATTACTACACAAGTAACTGAATGTTATCAGTGCCGGGTTAACCTAGGAGGAGCACTCCGTCGGTTACGACGACGAGGGTCCCAGCTGATACGATCAACAGAACAGCTTGCTCGTTAAATTAACGTGCAAGTGACTGAGCAATCCACCGATACGCGTACCCCTAACATAGTTCTCAGGGAGATTCAGCTTTGAAATACAGGTACAACGCATTTTTGCCAGCTGAGTGAACTGGAGCAATGTGAAATAGTGTCTTGCTCAAGGACACAACGCGTCGCCGTGAGCCGAATGCTCTAACCACTAAGCCACGCGCCTTCACCAGGTTAACCTAGTAACAAGAGAAGGATATATCATGGGCTCCAAACTTCCGGTTGTCCCGCGCAAGATCCTTTTGCTACGGATCTTTATTTTTAAAAACTTTTATGAATGACTGGGTGTCTAAGATTAATCCAATACACTTGAAATTAATAAAATTATAAGAAGCAAAATTGAATGGTAACGGTGATGGGCTGACTCACTTCATTTTTGCTGGTTGTTAACTGTCATTCAGTGTGCACAGTAGCTATATACGCTTATATGCAATTATAGACTAAACCATTCTTTATTTAGTTGAATAAAATTTGTTGAAAAAAGCCGCAATAATTAGCATGCACCAACCCAATATATATATATATTATATATATATATATATATATATAATAATTATATATATTATAATATATATATATCTATACGGTTTTAAGTAATTGAGATTCAAGTGAGTTCTAATGATTCACATGAATATGGTCCTTAACTAGGATGCACACCGGAAATCTATATGGTGTGAACCATACGACAAGTGGGGTGATTACAAATAGGAAAAAAGCAACAGAATGGATCAATATATCGATACAATTGTTTCGTATATATATACATACTCTTTTTTATCTTTTATTTGTTTCAGTCATTTAACTGTGGCCATGCTGGAGCACCGATTTCCACTCACTTATTCGTTTTTATTAAAGTTTTCGTTGCGACTTGCAACCTTTCTAATAGTTGTTGACTCTTGAAAAGTCTGCAAGTCGCAATGAAAATTTTAGTAAAAATAAATAAGTATAATGGCGGTGCCCCAGCATGGCCACAGCTCATGAGCTGAAACTGGAAAAATAAAAAAAAATGAGTGGAAATCGGTGAGTTGAGTGTGTTAAATTAATAAGGCACTAAAAGAGAATGACTCTCCCCAGACACAATAATATATGCTTCAACACACAAATTCACAAACCAGATACAAAACGAAATATGTGTGTGTGTGTGTGTGTGTGTGTGTGTGTGTGTTTTATATGCATATATAATAAGAGTGGCTTATTAGCAATTTTACAACCGAAAGGCAGAGATATACACTACGTTACTAAAGTGACTATGGGCACGAGTCAGTATCGGTATTGCTAGAAATATGAATCAAAACAACTCATAGCCACAAGAAGCACCTAACTATGTATGTATTGGGTTTCTTGATTAGTTCTGAGTGTATTTTTACACCACCGACAATATTATAACGACTGAGCAACCTGGGAGAAAGAATGCAGTAAGGGGCTTATAGAGCAAACACTAAACCAGAAAATAATACAAGAAAAAAAAAAAAAGACTGTAGGAACTTAGTTGCGGTTTGACTATCAGAAAGCTTTTAATAGAGTACCGTTTGGTTACATTACCAAGGCATTACGATTAATCAAAGTTCAACAACCTATGGTAACTGCTATTTAACATCTAAGACATGACACACCACTATACTTTTCAAGGAAGATAAACGAATCAATTCTGATACCATACATAACCAAAAAGGTATCTTGCACTATTGTTCTATATCCTCTCAGTAAGCCTTTTATCATAACTGCTCATAACGTATTGCGGTTATAGATAGGCTGTTCTGAAACCAGAAATATCTCTCACCTTTCCCAATTATTAGTCACGAGAAAAGACAGCTGTATCTCATTACCCAATGTGCTACTGACATTGCAATAATCTTTGGATTCAAATGTCCACTTTTCAGTGATAAAACGAAGAAAGATTGTGTCCTGACCTACCCTACAAAACTAAACATTACGGTTGTACAATACAGCTTTTGCTTTTTGTATTCAGGTGAGAATAGCAATTATCTTGGGCTAGATGAGAATGTTACGTATGGTGGAGCCATTAATTAAGAAAGAATAAAGGAAATATAGTTGTCAAAACTTTCCGCCTACAAAGGGCTATTACATACAACATCTTTGAAGTGCAAATGTTGACCTATAATCGCGATATCAGCAGCACAAACTCTGCAGTAGGTTGACATTTAAGACGAGAAGGATTTTGCAAATGATAACGAAAAGAACAAGGATCCCGACCCCACTTTTTTTTTTACATATAAAGCCGACGATATATATACAATAATATATAATATATATATATATAATATATATAATGGATATATATGTATGTATATATCTATATACATATCTATATGTATATATATATGGATTATATGTGTGTGTATATGTGTATATATATATTATATATAATATATATATATATATATATAATTATATATATATATGTATGTATGTATGTACACACCGCACATACACCGTACATACGTTCATACGTGCATACGTGCATACATACATACAAACAAACAAACAAACTCACGAGTGGGGAGAGCTCAGTGACAGGTTTCATTTGCAGAACCGCTAAGGTACGGGGACGTAAATTCACCAGCATCGGTTGTCAAGCGATGGTGGTGGGGGTCAAACATTCACACACACACACACACCACACACAACACACAAACACATGCATACGTATATAGATATACGACAGGCTTCTTTCAGTTTCCGTCTTTACCAAATCCGCACACAAGGCTTTGGTCGGCCCGAGGCTATACTAGAAGACACTTGCACAAGGTGCCACGCAGTGGGACTGAACCCAGAACCATGTGGTTGGTAAGCAAGCTACTTACCACACAACTACTCCTGCGCCTCTATAAGCAGAACCCCTTCGGTCATGAATGACCATGGGATTGCACCTAGAAAGCTACCCTCCGAGGCACAAGTCCAGGCAAGGTTGTTTATGGAAGCCAGCATTCGCCCATGCGCACCAGCCTCCCCTCTCCACACCACTGATGTTATCCAAGGGAAAAGCAAAAGCCGATACAGCTTGGCACCAGTGATGTCGCAACTCATTTCTACATATATATATATACTCATTTCTATATGTAAATACTGTTGTGTCTGGGGAGAGTCATTTTCTTTTTGTGCCTTATAATTTAACACACTCACCGGTTAAATTTCCACTTATTTTTATTTTCCTAAAATTTTCGTTGTGTCTTGCAGCCTTTTCAATAGTTTTGACTCTGGGTGCTTTGATAATATGCGGATGTCAAGTTGACCAAAGTTGCCTCTATGGTGGTCTTTGGCATGTTGGTAGAGTATGGAGGACTGTTTTTTGTCGTCATATTGTCTCAGATGTTCATTTTGTCTTTCCGCAATACTCCTAGATGTCTCTCCTATGTACGTCAACGAAATATATATATATGTATGTAAGGCGGCGAGCTGGCAGAATCGTTAGCACGCCGGGCGAAATGCGTAGCCGTATTTCGTCTGCCGTTACGTTCTGGGTTTAAATTCCGCCGAGGTCGACTTTGCCTTTCATCCTTTCGGAGTCGATAAATTAAGTACCAGTCAGTCACGCACTGGGGTCGATGTAATTGACTTAATCCGTTTGTGTATCCTTGTTTGTCCCCTCTATGTTTAGCCCCTTGTGGGCAATAAAGAAATAAGAAACGTTAGCACGCCGGGCGAAATGCGTAACCGTATTTCGTCTGCCGTTACGTTCTGGGTTCAAATTCCGCCAAGGTCGACTTTGCCTTTCATCCTTTCGGGGTCGATAAATTAAGTACCAGTTACGCACTGGGGTCGATATAATCGACTTAATCCGTTTGTCTGTCTTTGTTTGTCCCCTCTGTGTTTAGCCCCTTGTGGGCAGTAAAGAAATATGTATGTATGTATGTATGTATGTATGTATGTATGTACATGAAAGTAGTAATTGAATCGAGTGAAATTAATAGTCGTATTGAAGAAAATTTGTTTTTTTTTATTATTTATACTGCAAAATATAATTACATTTATTGGATTGGAAAGATGCAATTATAAAATGATATGTATTAAAGCATGAGATCAAAGAGAATGTAAACTGACCCGTGAACAACTGTTTTAAGAATTTGAACTTATTTGAATATATCCTAGACTAGCAGTATCGCCCGGCGTTGCTCGGGTTTGTAAGGGAAATAACTATAAAGCATTTTTAGAGAGTTATAGCCAAAAAATGGAAAAAAAATGATGGTAAATTTTTTTAGTTAAAAAGGTCGAGTTGCGTCCCCATGACAGTCTGTGGTTTGTGTTTCTGATTCTCGACCCCATGTCGAATTTATCGATCTTTTTCAGAACTGGGGGAACTTTTCAAAATTTTCGCTGCGTTAGTTTTGAATTATGACATTGGGCTATGTGTGTGTCAAGTTTCATCAGAATCGGTTGAAAGGCGTGGTCAGGGTGAGGGTACAACCTGACAGACACACAGAAACACACACAGACAAACTGCCGTTTATATATAGAGAGATTACATAATCAACATAAAAAATAAATCTAGGTTTGTTAAATGTTAAATTCAGACTTTAAAAAGTATCTTGCATGCATTCGGTGCCTTAAATGTTGCGTAAATCCTCCTCGCTACCATTGGCTCGTAGTTGTGGATGTTGTCGTTGTTGTTACAGTTGTGTTGTTGTTGCTGTTGTTGTTGCTTAACTCAAAGTATGGACTGATTGAGCAGTTCTGAGCTCAGAGTCATTCCGCCATGTGACCATCCCGTCTTTTTTTTCATTTTCTCGACATCCTGTTTGGCGACATCCTCCTCGGAACAAATTATGCAATGCGTCCTTTTTCCCCTGTAGAATGCAGAGGCGTGATTCGAAGGCGGGGGGGGGGGGGAATTTAGCTGCTGTTTCTTGCAGATCGATCAGCCACATAGAAAGTCTCTTCTTGTGTCTTCTGGTGAGGAACATGAATATATAACTATGGTGACTACGACGTCGACGACACCGCCGCCGCCGCCGACGACGATGACGATGATGATGGCGACGGCGATGACGATGATGACGATGATGACGATGATGACGGCGACGACGACAATGATGGTGATGGCGATGATGAGGAAGATGCTGAAGATGCTGATGATGGTTGTAATGAGGATAATATGATTAGCAGCCCAGATGTTAAGCAGTACTAATTACTGTTGCTAATGGAGGTGGCGGTGTGGGTACTGGGTGGCAGCTATAATAGTGGTGGTGGTGGTGGTGGTGATTGTGATGGTTTGATAGTGGTAGTGGTTAAGCAGTTGTGCTAGTGATAATGTTTGTTGTTGTTGTTGTTGGTGATGATTGTAATGCTGTTTTTGTTGAGCTCCAGGTCAGCTTAGATCTAGCAACTAATCTTTTCTTCTGATATCTTACCCTAGATCAGTGGTTTTCAACCAGGGTTCCGCCAGTACAGTTCGGGGGTTCCGCAAGAAGTTACAAAAATGCTAAAATCGACAGTAATTTTTAATTCTCCTGTGCAGATATGTGTGCATAAGACAATTAAATTATTGCACAGGGGTCATCGAGCCAGTGAAATGTTTTCTTGGGGTTCCGGTCCAGCAAAAAGTTTGAAAAGCACTGCCCTAGATCATCCAATCTGATGTTTAAAGGTATTTGGATGTATTACAAGGGATATTTAGCTACTATTACTAGCAGATCGAGCAGCAGAATAGAACAGGGACTGGCCACCGTTTTCAAGTAGTGGGCTGCATGAGACATGGCTCGTCACCAGGTGGGCTGCACTACGTAAGTTTTTGTTTAGGTGTGCCACAGAGATAGTCCTGCGGGCTGCAGTTTGCCCATGACTGGAATAGAGTCTTTTTATTTTAGCTCGGGGCTTTAAATTGTTTAGCCCAGTGCCAGCCCTGATCGAGCAAACCTGTGATCAATTTCTTTGCAACCGTGACCATCTCGTCTGTTTAGGATAATATGTAGGACAACTCTATCGCGCGTGTCATTTCCTTAATTGGAGATGGTAGAGGTAATTCGAAGGAGATTTGACTGCTATTTCTAGGAGATCGAATGACCAAGAGAGGATTTTCCAATGATGGTGCATCCGTGTAGCAGCAGCAGCAACAGCAGCAACAGCAGCAGCAGTACTAGTAGTAGCAGCAGCAGCAGCAGCAGTAGTAGTAGTAGGAATACCAGCAGCAGAATTAGCTTCTTCTTCTTCTTCTTCTTCTTCTTCTTCTTCTTCTTCTTCTTCTTCTTTCTTCTTCTTCTTCTTTCTTCTCTTCTTCTTCTCTTTCTTCATCATCAACATCATCATCATCATCATCATCATCATCATCATCATCATCATCATCATCATCATCACATCATCATCATCATAATCATCGCATTCACCACCACCACCACCACCACCACCATCACCACCACCATCATTATCATCACCATTATCAGTAGTAGCAGCAGTGGCAATAGTAGTAGTAGTAGTAATTTTAAAGTTTGTTGCTATTTAGGTGTGAAACTGAATGCATCTATGATGATGATAATGATGATGAAGATGATGATGATGATGACGACGATGACGACGATGACGATGATGTAGACCATAAAAATAGCGATGACAACGAAAATAGAGATGGCGATGATGGTGATATCATCAGCATCATGATAATAGGATTAAAAACTCAGTAGCTAAAACTGTCTGTTGGGTCATTGAGTAACATTCCTAGCGGCAAAAACCGAGTAGCTTTTGAATTCACCGAACGATTTATTTGAATTTCTCGGTTGACATGCGCAGTCTCCTGTGTATATATTTCTGTATACATGCGCGCACAAATATGTCTACGTGTGTACGTGTATGTGTGTGTGTGAGTGTGTGTGAGAGATAGATTGTTTGTGTGGGGAGGTGACTGTTGCATTGGGTTGTCCGGAAAGTTCGTGCCGATTTATAGTAGCTTACATTTCGACTTTCTTTTAGAACATGTTTGAGTCCATAAAATAGGATTTGACTACACCTCCATTTAGAGCACAGTTTAAACTATCTTTTCGTGGAAGAAGGTTTGTGTTCCTATAACCTGTGTTAATTCTGTAACCCTTTAAAATGGAAGATAAGAAAGTTCATTTTCGGCACTTGATGCTTTAGGAACCAGACAAAAATTGCTACAACTCGGCTCGGATGTGTTACCCGACCCTCCATATTCACCAGATATTGCTCCTTCGGATTTCAACTTATTCGGGTTACTGCAGAATAGTCTTAATAGTAAAAATTTAATTCCTTGGATGATGTAAATAGATACCTTGATGAAATCTTTGCCATGAAACCACCTCAGTTCTGGGAAGACGGTATTTTCAAGTCAAAGAAAAATTTCTTTGGTTGATTAAAAATGTAATGGCAAGTATTTATTGACCTTTTCCTTTCCTTTAAAAATCGGCATGAACTTTCCGGACAACCCAATATGTTCTTGTTTCAAAGAAACAAGAGCATGGATGGATGGATGGATGGATGGATGGATGGATGGATGGATGGATAACATAGGTTCGGGAACAGCGAATACGCCCCATAAAAAAATTTTACTGCGCGTGTTCACAAACGTTACTTGTGGGTGGATGTCAATACTTCTTCTTCTTCTTCTTCTTCTTCTTCTTCTTCTTCTTCTTCTTCTTCTTCTTCTTCTTCTTCTTCTTCTTCTTCTTCTTCTTCTTCTTCTTCTTCTTCTTCTTCTTCTTCTTCTTCTTCTTCTTCCAATAAGGACTCACGCCATTAGCCACAAAGAATAATCTCTAATTCGAGCCTACTCTAAGCTACTAAGAATGTATGTCGCAACTAGAAGATCCACCCACCACGCGCGATAGACTGGCGGTTGCATGGGCGCAGGAGGCTTAGTTGTTATCCTCATTCCATAAACGGTGGCTTTTAACGGGTGGAGAATTGAACCATCCTGGGGTACATAGGATTCGCAATCTAGACTAGGGTCTGGAAGTTTACCACACCATAGTAGGTTACACCATGGTTCCTCTGCTTTATGGCAAAAGAAGGAAGAAAGAGCGAGAGAAAGTTGTGGTGAAAGAGTACAGCGTTGTTCACCCACACCCCCACCGGAGCCTCATGGAGCTTAGGTGTTTTTGTTCAATAAACACTCACAATGCCCGGTCTGGGAATCGAAACCGGATTCTTTCGACTGTGAGTCCGCTGCCCTAACCACTGGGCCATTGATGCTGTTGGTCTGTCGTACGGGTCCGTGCAGGCAACCCTAACGTCTAAATTCTTCACGACGACAATGCACTCTGTCACCGAGTTCCCCTTACTCGTGAGTTTCTCGCCAAAAACAACATGGTATCGCTTCTGCACCCATCCTATTCGCCAGATTTAGCACATGCGGACTTCCGTCTCTTCCCCAAGATGAAAATTCTGCTCGAAGTTCGCCTTTTTAACACCGTTATCGAGATCAAGAGTGAATTGCAAAAGGTCCCCGATTCGCTTACGGCAAAATGACTTCCAGGCCGGATTCTAAAAGTGGCAGGAACGCTGGGACCGGTGTATGGCTGTGCAAGGTGACTATTTCGAAGGAGATGATGTTAAAATTAGGTATTCTTTACTCTTTTACTTGTTTCAGTCATTTGGCTGCGGCCATGCTGGAGCACCGCCTTTAGTCGAGCAAATCGACCCCAGGACTTATTCTTTGTAAGCCTAGTACTTATTCTATCGGTCTCTTTTGCCAAATCGCTAAGTTACGGGGACGTAAACACACCAGCATCGGTTGTCAAGCAATGCTGGGGGGACAAACACAGATATACAAACACAGACACACAAACATATACACACATACATACATATACATATATACGACGGGCTTCATTCAGTTTCCGTCTACCAAATCCACTCACAAGGTTTTGGTCGGCTCGAGGCTATAGTAGAAGACACTTGCCCAAGGTGCTACGCAGTGGGAATGAACCCTGAACCATGGGGTTGGTAAGCAAGCTACTTACCAGACAGCCACTCCTGCGCCTGGTAAATAAGTCTTTTTTTTTTTTTTATTAAACACAACTTATCAGGCAACTCTTTGGTACCACCTCGTACATAGAAAAAAAAATCATACAAACCTGCACATGCACTGACTTCAAATACGGAACACATACACACATACATGCAAAAAAAAAAACCCTGTTGATGTTGAAATTCCAATGAACGAGCCTAAGATCTAGGTTGGAAACCAGCTCTTTCTCTCTTGGCAAGAAATCTTGAAATGAAACTGAATATTGACATACATACGCGTTTTCTGCGATAAATTGGGAAGTGGTGACAAGTGACAATTCTATAAATAATAATAATAATAACAACAATATTTATAAGCTTAAAGCTTATAAGCTTATAGGCGCAGGAGTGGCTGTGTGGTAAGTAGCTTGCTAACCAACCACACGGTTGCGGGTTCAGTCCCACTGCGTGGCATCTTGGGCAAGTGTCTTCTGCTATAGCCCCGGGCCGACCAATGCCTTGTGAGTGGATTTGGTAGACGGAAACTGAAAGAAGCCTGTCGTATATTTGTATATATATATATGTTTGTATGTGTGTGTTTGTGTGTCTGTGTTTGTCCCCCTACCATTGCTTGACAACCGATGCTGGTGTGTTTACGTCCCCGTCACTTAGCGGTTCGGCAAAAAGAGACCGATAGAATAAGTACTAAAAGGTGGTGCTCCAGCATGGCCGCAGTCAAATGACTGAAACAAGTAAAAGAGTAAAAGAGTAAGCAGTCACCGTGTATTGCCTAAAGAAAATAGTGTAACATTGGGGCATATAAGCCCTCGATGGAAAAAAAAGTGGGGTTTTCGTCGAGGGCTTATATGCCCCAGTACTAGACTATTTTCTTTAGTCAATTCACGGAGACTGCGTATAAGCTTTACGTTTATAAATATCATTATTACGTATAGAATACATACATAAGGTTAGACCATGAACGAAGTGGTTGGATAATATTTATAGTCTGTGTTGGTCACGTTTGGAAACACAGTGGGAAAGTGTAATGATGGTTGCTTCTTATAGGACCCTATGGAGAAGATGTTTGGGGACTATACCACTACGAACCTTCCAGGTATAATGTACAGCAAAAATGGATGAATGGCTGGTTGAGTGAATGAATACATTCATAAATCTGAACTAAAATGCTTTTATTTTCTCGGCCAACAAATGCTTTCATAGCCCTCTATATGTATGTATGTATGTATGTATGTATGTATGTATGTCGTATGTAGTATGTATGTATGTATGTATTATGTATGTATGTAATGTATGTATGTATGTGTATGTATGTATGTATGTATGTATGGATGTATGTATGTATGATGTATGTATGTATGTGTATGTATGTATGTATGCATGCATGCATGTATGTATGTATGTAATG
Organism: Octopus sinensis; assembly: GCF_006345805.1. Classification (NCBI taxonomy): domain Eukaryota; kingdom Metazoa; phylum Mollusca; class Cephalopoda; order Octopoda; family Octopodidae; genus Octopus; species Octopus sinensis. Next base: position 37,908,365 of record NC_043014.1, read on the forward strand.
TATGTATGTATGTATGTATGTATGTATGCATGCATGCATGTATGCATGTATGTATGTATGTATGTATGTATGATGTATGTATGTATGTATGTATGATGTATGTATGTATGTGTATGTACGTACGTACGTACGTACGTATGTATGTATGTATGTATGTATGTATGTATTATGTATGTATGTAGGTATGTATGTATGCATGCATGCATGTATGTATGAATGTATGTATGTATGTATGTATGTATGTATGTATGTATGTATGTACGTACGTACGTACGTACGTACGTATGTATGTATGTATGTATGTATGTATGTATGTATGTATGTATGTATGTATGCATACATACATGAGTGCATAAATATATGTATATATACATGCATGTGTATATGTCTGTGTATTCTTACGATGTCGGTTTACTAACACTCCTTTTTTCTTATGGTCACAGTTATACGTATCGCAAGCATTATTCTTAACACAGCTCACAGACCTGGCATGACATCCTGTAAATTAAGACAGTTAATTAATCTAACAGATTTTCTTTAACGATTTACATTTCTAGGAAATACTTTTTCACAATATTTAGTCCAGTTAAGAGATCATATCCGCTAATATAACTATTTACTTGGTACCATATCTGATTCTCGACATTTTAGCAAACTAATCTTAGTTTATTTTTACATAGTAAGTCAGTTTTGTTATTTAAAGAACAAAAAAAAACAACAACAAAAAACTTCATATTTATAGTTACAGACATAGGCGAGTGGTTAAGAAGCTCAGTTTGTAGTCTTGTGTTTTCGGGCTCAATCTCACCGTGCGACACTCTTGGCAAGTGTCTTCTACTATATTCCCGGGCCGGGTAAAGCCTTGTGAGTGAATTTCGTAGACGGAAGCTGAGTAGGAAATCTCTCTCACGCGCGCGTGTATAGATGTATGTATATATACAGAAAAAAGGCGCAGGCGTGGCTGTGTGGTAAGATGTTTGCTTCCCAACCACATGGTTCCGGGTTCAGTCCCACTGCGTGGCACTTTGGGCAAGTGTCTTCTACTATAGACGTCGAGCCAACCAAAGCCTTATGAGTGGATTTGGTAGACGGAAACTGAAAGAAGCCTGTCGTATGTATATGTATATATATATATATATATATATATATATATTATATATATTATATATATATATATATTATAATGAATGCGCCCTTTTAAAGCCTAGCCAGGCTCATGGGCCCGGTTTCCCGGTTTCTATGGCGTATGTGTTCCCCAGCTGGACGGGACGTCAGTCCATTGCAGCATTACTCATTTTTGTCAGCTGAGTGGACTGGAGCAACGTGAAATGAAGTGTTTTGCTCAAGAACACAACGCGTCGCCCGGTCCAGGAATTGAAACCACAATCTTACGATCATGGTGCTGACACCCTAACCACTAAGCCACGCCCCCTCCCACACACATATGTATGTATGTATGTATGTATGTATGTATGTTTGTGTGTCTGTGTTTGTCACCCCAAGATCGCTTGGCAACCGATGTTGGTGAGTTTATGTCTCCGTATAGTTGCGGGGCTCGGCAAAAGAGACCGATAAAATAAGTACTAGGCTTAAGAAATAAGTTCTGGGGTCGAGCTGTTCGGTTAAAACTCTTAGAGACGGTGCTCCAGCATGACTGAAGTTCAGCGACCAAAGCAAGTACGAGATACAAGATATTTTATTGAGACTAACGAAGCTCAATTTTCTTTAAAAAAAATTTCCATTCTGAATTACTATAATCGGAATCTCGTCAATGCATCCTTACATAAACTGGTCTTTTTAGGCAGTGTTCATTTATATCTACTTTCACGATAATCAATAGGATAATTAGAGACCGTGTTCATTAATGAAACTGTCGTAGACAGTTCCACAGAAACGGTTTTATATTGTTTTGCTGACAACGTTTATTCTGCCTAAGTTTTCGTAATTTTCAACGAGCAATAATCACGCCTCGGATAAGTCTCCCTGGCAATGATATCACCTCTGCGTAAAGCTTCATACCAGACCATATCCCCACTAAAAAAAAAAAAAACAAACAAAAAGACTGATCTTCTATATGAGTCAATATACAGGACATATATCATCACTAAAAAAAAAAATACAATAAAAAAAAAACTGATCTTCTATATGAGGAGTCAATATACAAGACACTAGAAGAGTCTCGGCTTCCTGTTGCGTTGCAGGATCGGAAGTAGATACTTCAGAAAATTCACGAAGATTTTCCTCGGATTCAAAATAATTTCATATGACATAATGGGATGGAGGGATGGATGGAGGGGATTATAAGTGGAATACCTCTAATCATACAACACGTATATTATACTTTTTTACTCTTTTACTTGTTTCAGTCATTTGACTGCGGCCATGCTGGAGCACCGCCTTTTAGTCAAGCAAATTGACCCCCAGGACTTATTCTTTGTAAGCCCAGTACTTATTCTATCGGTCTCTTTTGCCGAACCGCTAAGTTACGGGGATGTAAACACACCAGCATCGGTTGTTAAGCGATGTTGGGTGGGGTGACAAACACAGACAAACAAAATACACACACACACGCATATATATACATATACATATATACGACGAGCTTCTTTCAGTTTCCGTCTACCAAATCCACTCACAAGGCTTTGGTCGGCCCGGGGCTATAGTAGAAGACACTTTGCCCAAGGTGCCACGCAGTGGGACTGAACCCGGAACCATGTGGTTGGTAAGCAAGGTACTTGCCATACTGCCACGCCTGTGCCTATGCCACACATCCACTCCTGCGCCTATGCCACACAGCCAAACAGAAACAAGTCTGACTTTATGATACTCGTGTGTTGATAACCATAAGTAAAAGATGGCCGCTGGATCACTACCACGTAACAAATCATTATCAGACAGTGGTTCTATATCTTTCAGAGTGCAGAGCCGTTTCATAGGATTACATTTTATAAACACAACCTCTACATTTTTGAGAGGTGGGAGGGGAAGACAGATTATTTTAATCAAATAAAAGCTTTTGTCAGCAGCTTATCCTTCACGTACCTATTTTTAGATATTTGCATGGATTAATGCCCTCTAATATTATTTTGTTTTTGAAATTACTAAAAAATGATGAGGACATGTACTTATTTCAAATTATGGCACAAAGCTAGCAGTTGGTGGATGTAGGGGTGAGTCGATTACATCGACCCGAGTACTTGAGTGGTACTTTATTCTATCAACCTAGAAATAATCCTTTATTTCTACAGGCTTAAAACCTGAAATTTTGCTGAAGAGACCTAGTCGATACATCGACCCCAACGCTTGAATGGTATTTAGGCGGCGAGCTGGCAGAAACGTTAGCGCGCCGGGCGAAATGCGTAGCCGTATTTCGTCTGTCGTTACGTTCTGAGTTCAAATTCCGCCGAGGTCGACTTTGCCTTTCATCCTTTCGGGGTCGATTAAATAAGTACCAGTTACGCACTGGGGTCGCTGTAATCGACTTAATACCTATGTCTGTCCTTGTTTGTCCCCTCTGTGTTTAGCCCCTTGTGGGTAATAAAGAAATAGGTATTCATTTCATCAAAATAAGTAAAGGCAAGTGGACATCGGTGAAATTTGAACTCAGAACGTACTGAATCGGAAGAACCGCGGCTAAGAATTTTGTCATACACGCTAACGATTCTGCTTGCTTGCTACCTTTGAGTTCTTATATAATGGAGACAAAGATGGTTTGAAAATGTGTTTAAAATATAAGTACCGTACTTAGTCAAAAAATATTTTAGTTCTATTAAAAAATCATGATCCTCTGAGCATTCATTTCCCAGCCCCATAGAACCCCGTCACACATAAACAATGAGAGAGAGAGAGAGAGAGAGAGAGAGAGAGAGGGGGGGGGCTGGCAGCAATGGGAGGGAAGTATCCAAAATATTGCTGCTGGAGAGGACCGACCAGGTAAAGGACCTGGGTATCTTAGTGGATTCTTCCTTTTCGCCTTCGGCCCAGTGCGTCATGCTGCCAACAAAGCACGCAGAGTTCTGCTTTTGATTCGACGGTCATTCGGAATGCTCACAGCAGCCATATTCCTACCTATTTCTTTACTACCCACAAGGGGCTAAACACAGAGGGGACAAACAAGGACAAACAAACGGATTTAGTCGATTACATCGACCCCAGTGCATAACTGGTACTTAATTTATATCGACCCCGAAAGGATGAAAGGCAAAGTCGACCTCGGCGGAATTTGAACTCAGAACGTAATGGTAGACGAAATACGGCTACACATTTCGCCCGGTGTGCTAACATTTCTGCCAGTTCGCCGCCATATTCCTACCGCTCTATGTTACGCTGGTGAGACCCATATTGGAGTACGGGATTCAAGCCTCTTCTCCTTATCTCCTCAAAGACATACATCATCTCGAAAGAGTCCAGAAGATGGCTACCCGCATGGTTCTTGGTCTCAAGCATTTGTCTTATGAAGAAAGGCTGAAGACGCTCGACATTTATTCTCTAGAAAAACGATGCCGCCGTGGTGATCTCATTCTTGCTCACAACATCATAAGCGGAAAGTGTAACCTCTCGAAAGAGCTGTTCTTCACTCCTGCTCTAGGGCGTCGGCTGCGGGGTCACTCCGAAAAGCTATCTGCGACGATTTCATCTCAATCGAAGGAGAGGGGCTTTCTTCGTCCGGGTTGCGGATCCGTGGAATAAGCTGCCAGACGAGATAGTGAAGATGCCGACGACCGCTCGGTTCAAGGTCTCTCTTGACCAGAAATTGCCTGAACTCTTTGCATGAACACCAACCTGTACATAACTCCATGTCCCCCTACATGGCCTTGCTAATTGCTTTTTGAGCCAAAAAATTAACTTAACTTAACTTAACTTAACATTATCTTTTGAGCAACGAGATATGCGCTCGGCACTAAAGCATAGTTGAGTTTGGGTTCTCGGAGAAAGAAAGTAACCCATATTTCAGAGGATCTGAAAGATCTTTAATGGCAGAAATATTACCGTTTGTGCAAAGAACGTTGGAATAAAACAAACTTACATTCTTATACCGCGTTTTTTCTTTCTGTACAACCTTGACCCCGGAAAAGCGGTCGTTCAAAACAAACACTGAAAATTTAATCAGGAAGTGAACATACCTACCCATTTACTAACATCGTTGCGTACATCTATGACCACATAAATACCTGTTGACCTACTTAGCTAAATACACACATCCTTATATACACACTATATGCTTACATAATCAGATGAAAAGCTTTCAGTTTATCAGCAAAATGTCTTACATGTCTATGTCGTCAGAAAGATTCAGCGACAGAAACAGTTCAATTGAAGTAGCCCATCTTAGATCTACAAACGTCTATTATATTAGCTCTAATTTTGAGGGTATGTTTCTGTAAATCAAGAAAAAAGAAATAACAACAACGTACCCCATGTACAAAAAGGGATAGAAATTCGAATACAACACTTAGACTACTAAGAATACTAAGTGGACTTAATACCAAATGTTCAATTATATCATAAACGGCTATACAAAAATGTCATCACAATACTATCTGCCTATCATGTAAGTTATAGTAACCTCAAAATTATACAATACAATCCCCGAAATGATGATAATCCTGAATACAGTATATATATATATATATATATATATATATATATATATATATATATATATATATATATATATACTGGTCTGAATATATATATGGTCTGAATATTAAAAAGACTCCGCCGGTTACGACGACGAGGGTCCCAGCTGATACGATCAACGGAACAGCTTGCTTGTGAAATTAACGTGCAAATGGCTGAGCATTCCACAGACACGTGTACCCTTAACGTAGTTCTCGGGGATAATCAGCGTGACACAGAGAGTGACAAGGCTGACCCTTTGAAATACAAGTACAACTCATTTTTGCCAGCTGAGTGGACTGGAGCAACGTGAAATAAAGTGTCTTGCTCAAGGACACAACGCGTCGCCGGGAATCGAACTCACAACCTTACGATCATGAGCCGAATGCCCTAACCACTAAGTCACGCGCCCTCCCTATGGTCTGAATATATATATGGTCTGAAAGCCTCATCAGTTCTTTTCTTTACTCTTTTGCTAGGTAGCTACCTACCGCCACTATGTCTGGAAGCTACGGTATGGTACACAAGCGACATCAGTTCAATGGGCAATGGCATGCTTTTAGTTGTCAGAAGTGAAAGTAGAAAAATCTGACGTCATCGTCAACTTCGTGTATTTACGTCGTCAGGTTTACTTTCGTTAATTTACGCCGTTTATTTACGTACCACCACGCTGTTAGGTTTATAAAACAATTGAAGTTCAGTTTAAAGTTTATAAATAAATACATTTCATTCCATGTTCTTTACTTTTACTTTTACTTTTACTTGTTTCAGTCATTTGACTGCGGCCATGCTAGAGCACCGCCTTTAGTCGAGCAAATCGACCCCGGGACTTATTCTTTTTGCCGAACCGCTAAGTGACAGGGACGTAAACACACCAGCATCGGTTGTCAAGCAATGCTAGGGGGACAAACACAGACACACAAACACACACACATACATACATACATATATATATATATATATATAAATATATATATATATATATATATATATATATATATATATATATATATACATACATACGATAGGCTTCTTTCAGTTTCCGTCTACCAAATCCACTCACAAGGCTTTGGTCGGCCCGAGGCTATAGTAGAAGACATTTTGCCCAAGATGCCACGCGGTGGGACTGAACCCGGAACCATGTAGTTCATAAGCAAGCTACTTACCACACAGCCACTCCTGCGCCTGTTTAAACTTTATAAATAAATATGTTCTTGCATTATTCAATATTGTTTTTAAAAAAGAAATCACACTAAATCTGCACAAATGACCACCACCACCGCGATCACATACACCAATCAGCATGACCACTGACCACCACTACCACCACCGAAACCGCGCGTAATTCAAAGTTTGAAAGTTCTTCACTTTGATATCAACACGTGCGAAAAAATTTCCCGAAAAAATATGGCTTCTGCTTATCCAAGTCTAAAAGGAATTAATCACCGCGATGTTGCCATCGCCACGGCTACAACAGCAGATAGCATTAATTGGAGGAATTTTTGCCGTGATATATGTGCAGAATATTATTATGTTGCACAAAACATTAAGCTCGGAGGGCCAAACCGAATTGTAGAGATAGACGAAAGCGCGTTTGTTAGAAGAAAATATAATGTTGGCCATCGGGTTAAAACGCAGTGGGTTTTTGGCGCTTTAGAAAGAGATACCAGAAGATGTTTTTTAGTGGCAGTGGAAGATCGACAGCGGACACCCTTTTACAAATTATACAAGAGCGTATATTGCCTGGTACAACCAGATTACAAGTTCAGGTTTATACCTGTAATTATTGGGGCCCTGGGATATGTAGCACACTACCTAAATACGAATCTTGCGAAATTTGGCTTCTGAAAACCAGAAAGGGGAAAGCTAATTTGAAGACTACAGATCCAATCAATCACTGGAAGCGTAAAAATCTGTAAAACATTCCAGAAGTTTATCATTTAAATATATATAAATATATATGTCTAGATATGCAGCAATATACATGAGAAGACATACATAAAGCAAACCATACAAATTTGCACACATACATACATACATACATACATACATACACACTAACAAAAATATCCAGTTCTTGATATTAAAATTCCAATGAAGGATCCTTGAATGTATGTTACAAACCGGCTGTCTCTCTATTAGCAAGAAATTTTGAAATAAAACTGAACAATGACATACATACATACATACATACATACATACATACATACATACATACATACTTACGTACGAACATACCTAGGTACGTACCTGCGACGAACTTAAATGAATCTCTAGGAAATTCACATTTCTTGGGGGGAAAAAGCATACACAAACTTACAACTTATCTATCCAGGTTACAGATATTAACATTTGTATCTCTAACTATTGGCGCCGAGCTGGTTTATGTTATTAAGTACGTAAGTACTCCATCTGCAAAAGATGGAGCGTGTTAGAATAGAAAAAAGGTTAACACCGGACGCGCATTCCGAGACAATGCAGTTGTGTAGCTTGAGTGTATACCATCTACAGCAGACCCTGAGATTTCTACCGTTCCTTCACCGGGCCCACCACCAAAGAAAAAAAAGTACAGCTTATACAGGCTTATACAGTAAGCCTCAAAGTGCGACTCCGGTAAAAGCGTTAACCGGGATGGATCGGATACTCATCTCACTAGCGGCTTTTTATTTTTTATTTGTCTTATTACATGCTTTGTCATTTGACTGCGGCCAAGCTGCAGCACCACCTTGAAGCGTTTTAGTCGAACAAATCGACTCCAAGAATGATTTTTTTTCTTAAGGCTAGTACTTATTCTATCGTTTTTTTGCCGAACCGCTACACATCCACATACATATACACATACAAATAAATATATACATACATAATACACACACACATGTCTATATATAAGAAGGGCTTCTTTCAGTTTCCGTCTACCAAATTCACTCATAAGGCTTTGGTCGGCCCAAGGTGCCACGCCGTGGGACTGAACCCGGAACTATGTGGTTGGGAGGCAAGCATCTTATCCCACAGCCTCGCCAGCGCCTATGCTATTGAGGAAAAAATGATAAAGTTCCATCTCGGTTATATGGACTCTAAGGCCAGTTTCTCGGAGTCTCTGGCGTATGTATGTAATATATATGTATATATATGTGTAATATATATATATATATATATATATATATATATATATATATATATATATATAATATATATATATATTATATATATATATATGTATGTGTGTGCGTGTGTGTGTGTGTATGTATGTATGTGACCGCATGTGGGTACCGTTGGCGACTTTTTTCCTCCGTTTTTCCTCCGTCTTCCCTTCTTTGGATCTTTTCTTTTTCCTATGTATCTGACGACGAGCTCTGCTCGAAACGTTAAATCCTCCTTCTTTCTTTCCTTTCCTGAGCGTCCAATAACACTATACTTGTTCCACGTCCTCGCGTTGTTGTGTTTTCATGTTTGGATTAACTATGTATATATATATATATATGTGTATGTATGTATGTATGTATGTATGTATGTATGTATGTATGTATGGTGGTTGTGTCTGAAGTCCTCACTCACCTCGTAAACATTCCGTAATCAGGATGGGAATATTCAGAAGATCTGATTTGGTTTTTCTCGAACGAGAAAAACTTCGACCAAGATAAAAAAGTTAACAGAAGAAATGACAGATGGTTATGTGCAGACCCTTCTGAAGTTCTAAGTGTTATGCATTGAAAATTTCCTGCAATTGTCATGGATTTAGGGGTTGTTGCAATGAAGAACATGTGATGCCTCCTTACTTCTTTCCACAAAGCCTTAGATTTAACTCTGCGCCTACATTGAGGTCTTGGAAATAATTGTTAAGCTCTGGATAGACAGTGTATGCAATGGAAGTCTATATGTGTTTCAGTAAGACTCTGCAGTATCACACATAGCTCTAGTAACACAAGAATAGATGGCTGAAAATTTTCATGATTACATAACCCCTGACATTTGACCTCCTAATTCCCTAGATCTCAATCCAAATCTCAAAACATGTTGAGAGAGAGGTCAATGAACATAACCATAACACCAAAGATTCTTTGAAAGCTGCCACAGTCAGAGAATTGTCCATAATGAACGAGGACCACGTGATTCGAGCATGCAGATGATTTAGATCTCATATACCAGTTGTTGAAGCTGAAGGCTTTATTGAATAACATTATAGAAAAGAAGGTTTATTTCTATCCTCATAGCATTTTTTGATGAGAAACGTTATTATCTGTTATTATATGTTTTTTTATATAACATAAATCTGTCCTCAAATATCTTACACACCCTGTTATATATATATATATATATATAATATATATATAATATATATAATATATATATATATATATATATATATATATATATACATAAATGTGTGTGTGTGTGGTGTGTATGTATACACACATACAAACTGTATATGTATATATCGTGACACTCCGTCGAGGGTCCCAGTTGATCCGATCAACTGACCAGTCTGCTCGTAGAATTCGTGGAGCTTTAAGTGTTTTCGCTCAATAAACACTCACAACGCTCCGTCTGGGAATCGAAACCGCGATCCCACGACCGTGAGTCCGCTGCCCAAACAACTGGACCATTGCGCCTCCATATATATACATACACACGCACACACTATAAAATATGTACATCAATAATAACCGCAAAGCACTCCGTGTCAGTGATAAACAAACCTTCCACTATACTTTATCCACCTCTTGGTGTATTTCGTCATCTGTCTATTTCTTTACTCTCATACATTTACACCCTTCCCTTCCTCCCCCCGCCACATAAATGCATTCTGTATATTTATGTATTAATATAGATACATGTTTATGTTTGCGAATATTTATGCCTGCGCATGTTAGTGCGTTAGTGTCTGCGTGCGCATGCGTGGAAACAAAGCCGCGCGATTTGTCACGCTTTCCGTAACTACTTCAACCTTTGTCGTGAAGTAATATAATCATGGCACCTTTCAGCGAAGAAAGAGACGTAATTTTCAAGACTATTTCATTAATAAATTTCGTAGACTTTTTTTTTTTTATATAATAACGTATAATTAACGTATGATACATTCATCCCGACTACCTCTGCCATGTAAATATTTTGTCAAACTCCTCTATGTAAAACTGGTAAATTTACACCTGGTTTCATAGTATAACTATTCGAGAAAAACTACCAG
>NC_043014.1:37919268-37934268 GCF_006345805.1 Octopus sinensis
TATAGTTTCAGCTGAGCATATAGTATTGAGAACAGGCTTTTGCGTATGTTTACATTGCGGTATAATTTCTCGAGATGTTTACGTACGTACATATAGACAGACAGACGTAAAAATAGATAGACAGACAGAAACGGGCTCTTTCTATATATATATATAAAACAAAATGAAGTTGTAAGATCCCGCACGAGTGGAAATATATATGAAAGAAGGTTTGAAAATGCAGTTTTAAAGATGTTTATTAAACATCTTTAAAATTGCATTTTCAAACCTTATTTCATATATATATATATATATAATATATATATATATTATATATATATATATTATATATATATATATGTATGTATAAAAATATATATTATAAAAAATACAAAATGGACAAGAACGCAAAACATTAAATAGACGATACAAAAAACGGACGGGTCATTCGAAGCCTCTAATCTTCAGTCAAGAACCGGATCATCCTCGCAATTTCGGCTGATTAATCTTGAGATTGCTCCGATCTGGCCAGCCCCAAGGAAAAACTAAGCTACGAGCATTAGATTTCTTGGAAAAAGGATCGAATATATATATATATACATATATATATTCTTTTATTCTTTTATTTTTTCATTCGTTTCAGTCATTTCACTGCGGCCATGCTGGAGTACTGCCTTTAATCGAACGAGTCGACCCAAGGACTTATTCTTTGAAAGCCTAGTACTTATTTTATCGGTTGCTTTTGCCGAACCGCTAAGTTACAGGGACGTAAACACACCAACATCGGTTGTCAAGCGATCGAAGTGGCGACAAACGCAGACGCGCGTGCACACCTACCCACACACATATGCGACGGGCTTCTATCAGTTTCCGTGTACCAAATCCACTCATAAGGCTTTGGTCGTCCCGAGGTTATAGTAGAAGACACTTGCCCAAGGTACCACGCAGTGGGACTGAACTCGGAACCATGTGGTTTGGAAGCAAGCTTCTTATACAGTGCGCGCGCATATTATATATATATATATATATATATTTATTTTTTTTCCAGTTTCAGCTCTTGTGCTGTGGCCATGCGGGGCACCGATATATATATATATATATATATATATATATATATATATATATATATATATATATTACGTTATATAATTAGGGTTCAGTAAAATAATTTACTTTACCATACACCGAACTTTTAGAAATAGCAGCCAAAAAATCTTAGCTATTTCTTCTACTATAAGAAAAATCTCCCAGACAATGCATACTCAAAAAATAACTCACACAGGTGTGTGATCTTTTGTTATTTTTCCCTCTATACCTGTGTATCATTTTTGAGTATGTATTGTCTGGGAGATTTTTCTTATAGTAGAAGAAATAGCTAAGATGTTTTGGCTGCTATTTCTAAAAGTTCGGTGTGTGGTAAGTAAATTATTTTACTGAACCCTAAGTATATAACGTAATGTTTTAAATATACCGTAAATGGTCTTTTTACATACTGAACACTACTTGGTGGTAAATTAATTAATATTAATTAATTTTACTCCTTATTATTGATATATATATATAATATATATATATATATATTATATTATATATATAATATATATATATATATACATATAATATACAATCGGAGAATTTAGAAACTTCGACAGAGCGTGAAACAATTCTTTTATGGGAACGGTGAAACTAGAAGCAGATAAAGCTATAAATAATAGCATGTGAATAATGGGTTGAAAAAACTCTATAGATCGAAACTTCGACGTCACTGTCAATAATTTCCTTGTTTTATAACATAGGTTCCCGAAGTGGGCGCTACCGCCCCCCACTTGGCATTGAGAGGGTCCAGGTGGGAGCTGGTGTGTAAGGGGGTGGTGCGGAGGGGCGGTAGAGAAAAGGAAGGCGTTGGGAGGAAGGCAGCGATTTGGGGGACGCTATAAATTTATATTATCATAGTATTGTATACAAATTATATAACATTAAATCTCAAATGATTTATAGTATATATAAATTAGTATAATATAAAATATTTATTTATACAAAAAAATCGGGGTGGCGTACTGAGGGTATTATGTGCCCATGAGCGGGTCGGTGGCTCCCAAACTTTGAGAACCTCTGTTTTATGATAATAAGTTTGTACTCAACAAAAATATAGATTAAACTCATCAGATAAATGCAAAACTGTTTTTATTACAACTGAACATAAGGCGGCTAGCTAACAGAATCGTACCAGCTGAACACCGGGGGTCAACGTAACCGGCTTACCCTGCCTCAGAAATTGCTGGCCTTGTGCCAAAATTTGAAACCATTATAACTGAACATAGAAACAAACAAAAACAGACCGATAGAATAAGTACTAGGCTTACAAAGGCGGTGCTCCTGTCCAATGACTGAAAAAATAAAAGAATAAAGAATAAGTATATTATATATAAATACATATATATTACATATATATATATATATATATATATATATATATATATATATATATATATAATATATCTAATGATAAATATCAAAGTGAGTTTATACAGTAGCGGTAACACATCGTGACGTATATTTTGCCACTCAATATGGCTACCCCCCCTAAGGGGATGCACTGTAGTTTTTAAGCCCCAGGAGGACACACTCCTCCTCCAGCTGGCCATAGACCACACTTCTGTGTCCTGTCAGTATTTGCAAAGGGAAGTCATCCTTCCGTCTTCAACTTATGATACACACGGACTCGAGTTTCGAGGTATTGCTTCTCGTCAGCGTGTGACAATCATAGTTTTGTCGGCGAGAATTAGATTTCCTTCACAATACTTATACTTTTTCCAGCGTCCACTGTCGCTGATATTGAAAAAGTGAAATCAAACATGAAAATATCAAAGTGAGTTATATATAGCAGTAGCGGTAACACATCGTGACGTATATTTGCCATCTCAATATGGCTACCCCTAAGGGTGGATGCTACTGTATTTTTTAAGCCCCAGGAGGACACACTCCTCCAGCTGGCCATAGACACACTTTCTGTGTCCTGTCAGTATTTGCAAAGGAAGTCATCCTTCCCGTCTTCAACTTATGATACACACGGACTCGAGTTTCGAGGTATTGACTTCTCGTCAGCGTGTGACAATCATATTGTCGCGAGAATTAAGATTTCCTTCACAAATACTTATACTTTTTCCAGCGTCCACTGTCGCTGATATTGAAAAAGTGAAATCAAACAATGATAATATATCAAAGTGAGTTATATACAGTAGCGGTAACACATCGTGACGTATATTTGTCATCTCAATATGGCTACCCCTAGGGTGGATGCTACTGTAGTTTTTAGCCCCAGGAGGACACACTCCTCCAGCTGGCCATAGACACACTTTCTGTGTCCTGTCAGTATTTGCAAAGGGAAGTCATCCTTCCCGTCTTCAACTTATGATACACACGGACTCGATTTTCGAGGTATTGACCTCTCGTCAGCGTGTGGCAATCATAGTTGTCGCCGAGAATTAGATTTCCTTCACAAATACTTATACTTTTTCCAGCGTCCACTGTCGCTGATATTGAAAAAGTGAAATCAAACAATGATAAATATCAAAGTGATTATATACAGTAGCGGTAACACATCGTGACGATATTTGCCATCTCAATAGGCTATACCCCTAAGGGTGGATGCTACTGTAGTTTTTAGCCCCAGGAGGACACACTCCTCCAGCCATGGCCATAGACACACTTTCTGTGTCCTGTCAGTATTTGCAAAGGGAAGTCATCCTTCCCGTCTTCAACTTATGATACCACACGACTCGGTTTCGAGGTATTGACTTCTCGTCAGCGTGTGACAATCATAGTTGTCGGCGAGAATTAGATTTCCTTCACAATACTTATACTTTTTCCAGCGTCCACTGTCGCTGATATTGAAAAGTGAAATCAAACAATGATAAATATCAAAGTGAGTTATATACAGTAGCGGTAACACATCGTGACGTATATTTGTCATCTCAATATGGCTACCCCTAAGGGTGGATGCTACTGTAGTTTTTAGCCCCAGAGGACACACTCCTCCAGCTGGCCATAGACACACTTTCTGTGTCTGTCAGTATTTGCAAAGGGAAGTCATCCTTCCCGTCTTCAACTTATGATACACACGGACTCGAGTTTCGAGGTATTGACCTCTCGTCAGCGTGGGCACATAGTTTCGCCGAGAATTAGATTTCCTTCACAAATACTTATACTTTTTCCAGCGTCCACTTTTTCAATATCAGCGACAGTGGACGCTGGAAAAGTATAAGTATTTGTGAAGGAAATCTAATTCTCGGCGACACTATGATTGCCACACGCTGACGAGAGGTCAATACCTCGAAACTCGAGTCCGTGTGTATCATAAGTTGAAGACGGGAAGGATGACTTCCCTTGCAAATTGACAACACAGATAGTGTGTCTATGGCCAGCTGGATGAGTGTGTCCTCCTGGGGCTAAAAACTACAGTAGCATCCACCCTTAGGGTTAGCCATATGAAATGGCAAAAATACGTCACGATGTGTTACTGCTACTGTATATAACTCACTTTGATATTTGTCATTGGTTATATTATTATATATATATCTATATATATATATCTCAAGATTAATCAGCCGAAATTGCGAAGATGATCTGGTTCTTGACTGATGACTGAGAGCTTCGAAAGTCCCGTCTGTGTTGTTTTTTTGTCGTCTTCAAAATGTTTCACGTTCTTGTCCCAGTTTGTGTTTTTTTAACGTTTACATATATACACGGCGGCTACGTACCCTACCTTTTGACCCTATACTGTAAGTATATTACTCTCTAACCTTGGTACGACTCGACTACACTGTCTCTCTTTTTCCCCCCCCTCTCCTACTTTTCTCTGCCTTCACCTTTGCACTCCCCTTGTTCTATCTCTTTCCCTCTTTTTCTTTCTTCTTCTCCTCCTCTTGTTCTTCCTCTCTTCTTCCCTCTCTCTCTCTCCTCTTCCTCCGTCCCTCCTCTCCCACATTTCTCTGCCTCTCAGACCTTATACCCCACTTGACCTGTCCCTTTCCCTCTCTTGCTTTCTCTCTTCATCTGTCCCTTTCTCCCTTTTGTGCTCACGTGACCAGCTAGCTACTACTGCTGCCTTTTCGCATCAAGTAGTTGGTGTGACCACACGTAATTGTTTGTGCTCCGTTTGCCTCCTTCAGGCACTTGTTCCACAAGCCAGCCTATACTCAACTCGTCCTGTCGAAAGACGCTTGTCCTGACGTCCTGGTTTTGTTTATTATTGTTTTTACGTTATTTTGTATTCTTATCCGTGCTATCGTTATTGTTTTTACGTAGTTTTGAATTTTTTTCGAGTGGCATCGTCCGTTTTTCCGTCACTGTGTGTGTATACTTTTTCGATTTTTCTTCCAGGAATCTAATGCGACTGGCTTAGATTTCCCTTGGCGGGCTGCCCCATTGGAGCAATCTCAAGATTAATCAGCCGAAATTGCGAAGATGATCTGGTTCTTGACTGATGACTGAGAGCTTCGAAAGTCCGTGTTGTTTTTTTGTGTCGTCTTCAAAATGTTTCACGTTCTTGTCCCAGTTTGTGTTTTTTTAACGTTTACATATATATATATATATATATATATATAATATATATATATATATATATAATATATATATATATATATATATGCATATGCAATATATATATTTATATATGTTGTGTGTGTATGTGTGTGTATGTGTACAATGACCTACAATAACGTTTTAGGCAGAGTTATAAAAGGCAATGTTAATTAACTTCTAATAATTTCATGATAAAATATCAACATGAATGGAAAATTGTCTCATTCTTTTATGGGGCTTTCTGTACCTAATATCATGGCTTTGAACCAATTTGGCTCGGATTTGATTGAATTATTGATGACCGATTAATCATTGTTCTTCCACTCTTCGGTCAATGTTTCATTTAGCTCCATAATTGATATAATTTTCAACGACTGTGTTTGTAAACTTCTAGCGAACATATTCCCGCATGTCTGCTAATGGATTAAGACCATGTTTTTTGTGCAACCCATTTCAGTTGCACAAAAACGCCTAGCAGCCAGAAGTGGTGAACGTGCTCAGCAGGAACACTTCTGGGACTTGCCTTGAAACAAGGTTTGGATACTGCATTTAATGCCTACTTTCTAAGCCTTAATTCTTTAATTCTATGTGTGTGTGTGTGTTTCTTCCAGACCACCACTAGACAACCTGATCCACAAAAAAAAAAAGACCGATAGAATAAGTACCAGACTTTAAAAAAGTTCTGGTCGAATTTGACTAAACCCTTTACGGCGTCAGTGTTTCAAGTTGAAACACTGACGACCATTAACTTGATAGTTTTCAACTCAGAGGAGGCGGTAGTGACAGCAGTAGCAATGGTATAGAGGTGGTGGTCGTGGTGGTGGAATTACAGTGCACCTACTCCCCATGAAGGATTAACAAGGTAATGTCTTAGTGAGTGTAATTGTAAAGTGATGCAGATAAATCTGGTAATTCGTGCTTGGCGTTGAAGTGTTCATCGAAGGCCAACCTCGCTATCAGCACGTCAGTTGCAAAGCCTTTCCTAAGCGACTCTTCTCGCTTTCTTACTAAATCGTCCTCTGATCTATTTCAGTCAGACAGCAAATGCAAAATCTGCAGGAAAAGAAACGAAAGCAGTAATTGTCTCTTCAGTGAATGTAGGACTCAAGCACAAAAAGAGTATAAATGCGAAGATGACTGTGTAAAAGTGCATTCGAGTGTTAACCGAATGTGTGGTTTCGAAATAACAGGAAAGTGGCATGAATACGAGCGACAGGCTGTGACAGAGAATAAGAATTACAGGATCGTATGGGTCTTCTCCAAGAGGACTGACCGAAGAGACTATTGAAGTAAGAAGACCAGGTATGACTACAGACAACAAAATAGACAGTGTAAGAACATAGACTTTGCAATTCCCTATAACAACAGAGTCAACACCAATGAAATTGAAATAAATTGAAAAATATCCGGATCCAAACAGAGCTGAAGAAACTGAGGACGACGACAACAACAACAACAACAACAGCGATGACAATAACAGCAACAATATTAGCAATAATAATCTTTACTACTGTGGGCACATAGGCTGAAATTTTGAGGACTCAACTATTACTTATTTTATCGATCCCGAAAGGATGAAAGGCAAAGTCGACCTCGGCGGAATTTGAATTCAGAACGTAAAGAAAGACAAAGTAGAAACATAGAAGATGGAGGTTTACACATAAAAAGGAGTAACAAGTAAAGACTAAGAAAACGAAAATAAAATCTGAAATAAAAAGTGAAAACAAAATATCACAGAAAAAGTAAGGCATTTCTTTTTAGACAGGGACGGCGAATGATATCGAACCTTTTGCTTTTGTCTATATGTAAGCATTTAGATATGTAAATAAACAGATCAATATACAGACGGATAGGCGAGCTGGCAGAAACGTTAGCACGCCGGGCGAAATGCTTAGCGGTATTTCGTCTGCGTTACGTTGTGAGTTCAAATTCCGCCGAGGTCGACTTTGCCTTTCATCCTTTCGGGGTCGATAAATTAAGTACCAGTTACGCACTGGGGTCGATGTAATCAACTTAATACCTATGTCTGTCCTTGTTTGTCCCCTCTGTGTTTAGCCCCTTGTGGGTAATAAAGAAATAGGTACATAGACTATATGAACAGACACATATGGAGACACGGATCCACACATGTAAAGATACACATCCATACATACAAACATGGTACATAGTTACATAACACACACACACAGACAAACATGCACACATAAGGAGACAGAGGTGCATACATATACAAACACATGCTCACACAACACACACATAGAAAATACACAAACACGGACAGGCAAGCGCATAAATATTCAGGATACGTACATGCAGATGCACACACATACATACATACATATGCATACACACACAAAACACACACACACATATATATATATATATATATATATATATATATATAATATATATATATACATACACATGCAAACACACAAAAATATACGTACATGCATGCATGTATAGGCACACACAATACTGACCCATTGATCCACACGCATGCGCACAAACAAACAAAAGGGAACACAGTGTAAATAACGGACAGAGTCAAGACTATTGAAAAGGTTGCAAGACGCAACGAAAATTTTAGGAAAATAAAAATAAGAAATAAGTGGAAATTTTACCGGTGAGTGTGTTAAATAATAAGGCACTAAAAGAGAATGACTCTCCCCTGACACAACAGAATATGTGATATTTATTTTTCATATTGGTAGAAATAGCTTTTCTATTACTAGGTTTACAAAAGGCCAATCACAGGCTCACAACATTTATGAAGGCAACAGTGATAAGGGAGTTATCTAGATAATTAGGTCGGAACGAATAGCACAAGATATTTTAGTACATGCCAGGTTTCTTAGCAATTTTCTCGCTGGTGTATATATCTTTCTCACACAAACATGCATATATACAACTCTGCATACATAGATGCATGTAAACCGCGCACACACACACACACACACACACACACACACACGTATATATACATATACATATACATACACATGCAAAATACATATAGGAATTGAATGAAATAATAAAAACATTTTTATTTAATTACATTTTTTATTAACAATATGACGAATTCAAAACTGTTTTGGTCTTTATATATGTATTCACTAGCAGTATCGCCCGGCGTTGCTCGGGTTTGTAAGGGAAATAACTATATAAGCATTTTTAGAGAGTTATAGCCAAAAAGTAGCAAAAAAATGCATTAAAAATGGAAAACAAATGATGGTAAATTTTTTTTTAAATCGTTGACTCATCGTAGATATTTTTAGAGAGTTATTTCCCTTATATAATAGCGAAAAAATGCATTAAAATGGAAAAAAATGATGGTAATTTTTTTTTAAATAGTAGACTCATCGTAGACGTGCGCTAATACCCAGAAGGGCTCGATATGAATCACAACTATAAGATACCCGGTTTTGGTTAAACTGCACCGCAAAATGTGGGAGTAGTTAGGAACCTAAATCGTAGGAGACAGACACACAACCTTACTTTTATATATAAAGATATGCTTATGTATGTATTCGTATGCATTATATATGCCTTGCACTTCACGATACAGCCTTCTGTTTTCTTTTCTTTTCTTTTTTTCCCCATATTCTTATCTAAATAAGTTAAAATGCGTGACCTGTCTGACTTATAAAGAGGACACATTGTTGGAGCGTAGATGGCTGGAGTTTCAGTTATTAAAACTGATGAATTTTTTAATGTTCTGAGAGATACGGTCACTAAAAACATGTTGGCATTCCAAAAGCAAGGTAAAATCAGCTCTGCAAAGCATAAATTTGAACTGAAGGAAAGCTCACGCAACGGAGAATACAGAATAGTGAAATGTGCTGCTGGAAGACACTATGTCTGGCAACAGGGCTCTGCACCATGCCACACAAGCAGAAGAACCCAGTCATGGCTGTCAAACAATTTCTGCTACCACATCACCCCTAACATCTGGCTACCTAACTCCCCAGACTGCAACCCACTTGATTATTATGTGTGGGGTGCAGTTGAACGAAAGAACAACAAAACTTGTAATACCAAAGAAGAATTGAAGGCAAGGATTGCGGCATCATTCACCAACTTAAACAAGGAGGTCGTCCAGAAGAGTTGCAGGAGATTCCGAAGTCGTCTGGAGGCCATGGTTGAAGGACACTTTTGGTCATATAAATCTATGTGTCCCTAAAATGATTGGTCAGTTTTTGATCATAAATTCGCTTTCACCCATTTGCAACACTAACATCAACAATGTGCAATAAATATCTATCATTTTTTTCTACTATAATCACAATGTCTAAAATTTTGCAGGGCGATTACATCGGCCCCAGTGCTTAACTGGTACTTATTTTATCAACCCCAAAAGGATAAAAAGGCAAGTCGACATCGGCGGTATTTGAACTCAGAACGTGAAGCCGGTAAAATGCCGCTAAGTATTTTTTCTGGTGTACTGATGATTCTGCCAGCTAGCCGCCATAATGTACTATAAAATATTGATTTCACACTTTGGTACGAGGCCAGCAATTTAGGGGGAGGTGGTAAGTTTATTACGTCTACCCCAGTGTTCAAGTATTCAACTGGTCCTTAATTTATTGCCCTCGAAAGGATTAAAGACAAAGTCGATCCCACCGAAATTTGAACTCAGAACGTAGAAGCCATGGAAATGCCTATTTCTTTACGACCCACAACGGGCTAAACACAGAAAGGACAAACAAGGACAGACAAACGGATTAAGTCGATTACATCGACCCCAGTGCGTAACTGGTACTTAATTTATCGACCCCGAAAGGATGAAAGAGCAAAGTCGACCTCGGCGGAATTTGAACTCAGAACGTTACGGCAAACGAAATACAGCTACGCATTTCGCCCGGCGTGCTAACGTTTCTTCTACCAGCTTGATTCCCAAATAAATTTGGTGGGTGGGGTACAAAGCCAGCAAAGCATTTTGTCTGGTGTGCTGACGATAATAAAGTGCTATAAAGATTGCTATGATCTTCATAGTTTTGATATACTCCCGCGCCGCTACATCGTTCCTTAAAATCTCTTTCTGGAATACCTGCATAAAATACCATAAAATATTTCGTTTGCAGCTGTTAAAAGTCTTCCCGCTCGTACAGAAATAAATCTTAGCTTTCAGTTATATCTGCCTGCTATAAGAAAAACAGGTCAGTGCAATTTACAGTTTAAGCATTTGTTTCCGCAACAATCAGGTTGGTGCGTAAGTAACTGTGGTTCTTAGCCATCGGCTTTAAAGCAAAATGTATCTCAACTCGGATTACATTTTCCTAATTGAAAACAGATTTAGTAACATCAGAGCACCAACAGCAGAACCCTACGCAGCAGTCAGTGGCGTTGGCGTTGGCGGTGGAGTTGGCGGCAATAACAACTCAACCGAAAAATACATACAATATGCAGGAATATAAAATCCAACGCGCTTGGTAGCTGAGTGGATAGGTGGGTCTGACGTTTAAGCACTGGGGAACGTCTAGTCTGCAGTAATTTAGAAAGAACCAGTTGCTTGCTAATATAGTTATTGCATTATTTTATGTTTGTTGTAGCAATTTGTGTTGTTGGTTATAGGTTTCCAATGGATCAATCAACAGTTCGATGTATTTCTGAAGTTGAGAATGACAGGGGAGTGCTTTTAAGCTCTGTGAACTTAGCTCGAAGAATATAGGTGTTTCGTGAATTTACATACATACATACATACATCATACCTACATACATACATACATACATACATACATGCATGCATGCATATGTATATATATATATATATATATATATATATATATATATATATATATATATTATATATTATATATGATGGAGTGGATCTTACAGGCATGAAGGTGATTCGATCCACCATAGCCAAATTTCAGTAATAGTTCAACAGAACTTTTCTCACGGTGGAACAATAGTTTTTTTTCTGTAACAGCAGCTTTACATTTGCCAGATTCCTTTAGCTAGTCCGAAATAATGTCTTCACCACTTGACCCTTATAGACCACCAAAAGCTAGAATTAAGATTGCAAGTACCACCAACTAAATCCATTGTTCTTAACGATATGTCTATCCTCTCGGATAGTTATAAAAACAAGAACCCCCAAGCAAAAATCAGTTAGTCACTTGGTGACAACTCAGTCAGTTGCCGACAACTCAGTTAGTGAGAACGGATTCTGGCTGACAGGCTAAACAAAAGCCGTCGCAAAAAGAAAAGGGCAAAGAGAACAATTATGGTATCTCGCCATTCTAAACAGTTGTTTCGTTCCACAATCTCTCACTTTCGCTGACTCACTTTCTCTTCTCTGCACATTACCATATCTCTCTCTATGGTTTATTACTACAATAAGAACACACAGGCTGAAATTAACTTGTTTTTACTTTGCATGCTTTTGGATTTTTATCACCTGCCCGTCGAGGCAAGGTGTGATATATAATGTAATGGTAAAATAAACATTTTCTTCACAACTTCAATCACTGTTCTTTAATCTTTGCATAATGGCAATCAACGAAGATCCAATCCTTACAAGCAGATTACATCCATCCTGCTGTGTATCAACTATCGTTTTCTATATTATCGTTTATCATATTATTGTTTACACAAGATTAATCTTATCGTTACAATTTAATTTCTGCCGTTACACATTTCAAGGCATCGCTTACAATTGGTGACTCCACTGTTACCCCACACACACACACACACACACACACACACACACACACCACACGCACGCACACACACACACACACACACACACACACACACACACACACACACACACACACACACACACATTTATAAAATACAAAAACGGGAAAAGAGCACAAAACATCCAGACAGTTAGGTGAAACAAAAAAAGGAAAACAAAATATCCAGATAGAAAACAGCGAATGATCCGTCCTGTTTTCCTTGTATCGTCTGTCTGGATATCTTGCGTTTTTGTCCCATATTTGTATTTTTTATATGTAAAATATAGCGGCGTACGTGTACGTACACTTTGGTCTCTCTCTCTCTCTCTCTCTCTCTCTCTTCTCTCTATATATATATATATATATATATATATATATATATATATATATATATATATATAGATTACGTGATTTCCACTAGTTACAATGCTAATCTGCGATACAGTTGATAGGCTGCTCTATATTTATTCATCGAATTGTATGAGCATATGAAAGTAAGTGCTATATGTGCATTAGTACAAAATGGTCTTCATTTAGGCCTTAGAAAGAAACCATACTACACATTCCAACAAGCAGTGATAAATCGTATGGAATTCAGTGTGAATACGTTGCAACGTCTCTAAACGTTCTGTCTGTCTCTGTTTACTGTTTCTTATAGCTGTACAATGTTTAAAAACACAATACATATTAGAGAAAAATGAAAATCATCCCAACGGGAAGGCTCATTTCGGCCTCTTTGGACTTGATCAATGGCATTTACTCGCAGCCAGTAAAACATGCTTAGGCAAGATTTGTTGCTTTCGATGTGTAGGAAACAATGAGTAAAACATTCACTGGTACTGCGAATAGTCGCCCGGTTGAATAAGAATCCATTATATGTAGTAAGAGCAGTATTAAATTATGCATGGAATGCCAAAGCAAAGTGAAATGTGAAATATGTATCACAACTGGCATGTTAAATTTGACCTCGACGATTCCAGGACAAATGTACACATTCAATTGCAAAGAAAGAAAAATATGTAGTTTACAGCAGCAATAATGGCTGCGTGGTAAGAAGCTTGTTTTCCAACCACATGGTTCCAGGTTTAGTCCCAAAGGGTGGTACCTTTGGAAAATGTCTTCCGCTATAGTTCGGGTCGACTAAAGCCTTGCTTGTGGGTGAATTTGGTACATGGAAAACAGAAAGAAACCTGTTGTATATATATATATATATATATATATATATATATTTCAGGCATTAGACTGTGGCCATGCTGGGGATACCGCATTGAACCTTTTTTTTAGTCGAATGAATCGATCACAGTACTTGTCTTTTGTTAAGCCTGGTACCTATTCTATCGGTCTTTTAGCCGAACCACTAAGTTACGGGGACGTAAACATACCAGCACTGGTTGTCAAGCGGTGGTGGGGAACAAAAACCGACACTGACACGCACAGACACACTCATACACACACACATACATCCACACGCACACACACGCACACACACACACACACACACACACACACTCACACACTCACACACTCACACATTTACACACGCGTATATACGACAGAATTTTTTCCATATCCGTCTACCGTATCCACTCACAAGGCTTTGGTTGGCCCGAAGCCATAGTAGAAGACACCTTTCCAAGGTGTCACAGGTTGGGACTGAACCCAGAACCATGTGGTTGTGAAGCAAGCTTTTTACCACTCATCCACTCGCATGTGTGTGCGTGCGTATGTGTGTGTGTGTGTGTGTGTGTGTGTGTGTGTGTGTGTGTGTGTGTGTGTGTGTTGTCTTTGTGTTCGTGTTTGTCCCCACCACCGTTTGACAACTGGTATTGTGCTTACATCCCCGTAACTTAGCGGTTTGGCGAGAGAGACTGACAGAATAAGTACCAGGCTTACAAAAAAATCTGTACTGGGGTCGATTCGATCGACTAAAATCTCTTCGAAGGCGAATCCCCAGCATGGCCGCAGTCTAGTGACTGAAACAAGGGGTAGGAGATGAAAGATAGGCACTGCAAACAATGTGAAAACTTAGAGGAGAGTAAGCGTATGTTCCCATAATTGTGTGTGTGTGTGTGTGTGTGTGTGTGTGTGTATGTGTGTCTGTGTGTGTGTGTGTATGTGTGTGTGAGTGCGTGTGTGTAGAAGTGTTGGGAAAAAAACACGAACTGAGGTTAGATTTCAAAGATCAAGCAGTTATGTATGGTTATTTTAATTGGCTGAAACAGAAATAAAGATCCCGAATAAATGAATAAATAAGTAGTTAAATAAAATAAAGCGAGTAAGAATAAGAGATGTCTCGGTTACTTTCTGTGATGTTTCGTAACACGAGCAGTTTTAATGAGGTTTCAGTGGAGCGGGTTGAATTGTCCAACATCCCCTATCTCTCACCGTTTCTCACGAAAAACTTGCGTTAACACCTAATTTTAACAATTAGTTTATGTGCAAGCAGGTCAAGAATTCAGTGATCTGCATTTTTTCTTTCAGTTTGGGAAGGCATCATGTCAACAGCCGGATTTCCTCAGGGCCGTCTAGTTTTGTTAGTTTCAAAAAAAAAAAAAAAAAAATAAATAAAATAAATGCGCCCTTTTAAAGCCTAGCCAAGCTCATGGGCCCGGTTTCCCTGTTTCAATGGCGTATGTGTTCCCCAGCTGGACGGGACGCTAGTCCATCGCAGCGTTACTCATTTTTGCCAACTGAGTGGACTGGAGCAACATGAAATGAAGTGTCGCCTGGTCCAGGAATCGAAACCACAATC
>NC_043014.1:37939268-37951768 GCF_006345805.1 Octopus sinensis
GTTCCAGAAATTCCGAGCCGGAAACTACAGCCTTGAAGACGAGCCTCGTCCTGAAAGATCTGTAGAGCTCGACGAGGATGTCCTGCAAACCCTGGTGAAACAAAATCCCATTGTAACTGCTGAGAACTATCAGAGAAGCTTGAATTTGGTCATTCAATCAGTCATTCAAGTCAGCGCTAGAAGAAAAACGACCATCTTTGGTTTCAAGACGAAAGGTATTCATCCATCAGAATAGTGATCGGCCACATACAGCGAGGATGACAGTCCAAAGGCTGGAGCAGTTTAAATGGGAAACAATGCCCCACCCACCATATTCACCGAACATTGTCCCATTTGATAAGCATTTATTCTGCAGTCTTCAAAATTATTTGGACGGAAAATATATAAATTTTGTAGACAAGGTCAGAGTAGTACTGGAGGAGTGTTTTTCGTCACAGACAAGTAAATTTTGGAAGAGGGGTCTTGCAAGTCTACCGGATAGATGGAAGAGCATTGTAAAAAATGAAGGTGAGTATATTTTCGATTAAAAATTTATCTTAATTTTGAAAAATAAAAGTATAAAAAACCGTTTATTTATGGGATGACCCAATTAAAGTAACTCAAAAATATATAAACCATAAAATAATTTTTTATTTTTCACAATGAAACAAAATTCTAAGTAAAATGGAAAAATAATGTTTATTTTTGTATATTTCCATTTTATATTTGAAAAGTCTTTTTCTTACTTTTTTTTATTGCAAAGTCTTTGATCAGATTCTCACTATGACGACTTATCTGTTACATACGATTTTTTTTCATGTTAAGTAAATTCCCAGGTAAACGTTTCTTATTAGAGAGGCAGAAGACACCCGAAGCAAAAATAAGGAGTATACTCGCACAGTTAGATATATAGGTATAAAGTATAATTTGTTACACAATCTCTATAATAAACATGATATTGAATGGAGTAATTTCCCGTTTGAACTTTTTTAATTACATGTGTGTGTGTTTGTGTGTGTGTGTGTTTGTGTGTGTGTGTGTTTGTGTGTGTGCATGTGTGTTAGAAATCTACGGATGCACAAACGCACAAAATGGAGAAAATGAAACAAATATGGACGATCTGTTCAGAAACACCCGCGAATGGGGAACAGTTCTCAAAAATAGCCCCCAGTTGTTCCCCCCCCCCCCCCCAAATTCCTATGTCCTCGGAATCTACATAGTCCGAGGTATATTTGTAGAGAATTTCATTAAAAAATATCCATTCTCTTGAAAGTTAAGAGAAATTGAAATGGACTCCGGTGAAATTTCCGAAATTCCCCACCCCAACCCCTCCTAAAACACTCCCCCACCAAAATTTTGTATATTCGGAATCTACATGATATATCACATATTCGTGGACAAGTTCATTAAAAAAATATTCATTTTTCTGAAAGTTATGATCATCCAAATCAGAAATCTGTAGTTATGCCGATTCAAAAAAAACATAAAATGAGTAATGCAAACAAAAAAAAAACAGTTCGTCAATATTCAGAGGAATATTTAAAGTTTGGATTTATACCCGCTATCCACGATAAACTGTCACCAAGTTATGGGCGAAAAGCTCGGATATTGTGAATTTTCTGAAGTCCTCTCCCCATACCTCGAAAAAGATTTTCTCACAAACTTCTTTATAATCGTAATCTATGCCGGTTGAAAGGTATTTGTATAAAATTTCATTACAAAAAAAAAAAAAAATTCCTAAAAGTTATGAGGGGAAAACTCGGATCTTGTGAATTTTCCGAAGTCCTGCCCTCCCCCGTTGCTTTCTGCGCATTTTGTTTCATATTCGTTTCCTACACATTTTTTTTTACATCCGCTGCACTATTTTAAAAAATTTCGTTTCCGAGTAATATTGTAAACATCAAACAAATTTTGAATGACAAAAATTAAATATCACAAGAGGGCATCAAGATTTTATAAAAGATTCGATGGAGCATGGCCAAAAATCGGTTGGGAACTACTGGATTAGAGCGTCGAGCTAAGAGCAGGTTGTTTATACAGGCACAAGCGAGGCTGTGCGATTAAGAAGCTAGCTCGCCAATTATGTAGTCCTTGTTCAGTTCGGTGCTCTGGGCAAGTGACTTCAATGGCCCTGGCCAACCAAAGTCCTCTGAGTGAGCTTGGTTGATGAAAACTGAAAGCAGCCGGTCGTGTTTATATACACTCAGACACACACGTGTGTGTGTGTGTGTGTGTGTATCAAGCCTAAAAAATAAGTACTAGGGTCGATTTGTTTGACTAAGCCCTTCAAGGCAGTGCTCCACCAAGGCCGCAGTCCAATGACTGAAACAAGTAAAAGTTTGAAGATTAAAGATTGAATCGTTTCCCTTCTATTCGATTCGTACTATATTTCATCGATCTCTGCGGGAAGAAGACGTTGAAGGATACGAAATCTGTAAACAAAAGACCGCAAATATAATAATAAAATGTAATTCTTGTTTTCAACGAATTATACGAAGCTGCAAAGATTTTGTTAATCTATAGTAGATAAGTACTAGACATATGCTAGGATCGATTTAATTGCCTATAATCTTCAATATCCTCCCTCTCTCCTTCCCAACAACCGCTGCCACATTAAAAATGTGTGACCTGGTTCAAAATGTTTAACATTTACAAACTGTCTGGCTTTAGACACGTCACAAATGACGTCTCAATCATTATTCTCGTAATAACAACTTTTAATCAATGAATCACCGATTTCTACTAAGTTTTTTTTTTTCTCCCCTCTGCTGCTGTATCAAACACTACAGAAACATACTCGTCGCTTATAACTGTGTACCACATGTCAAATTAACATTGATTTCACAGTGCGGAAACGCTAGTTGTTCAATCGATTCATTTCAGGCAGAGCTGTTTATCGCAATTTTATCTTTCCTATCAATGAATTGTTCATATGTGTGTGTGTATGTGTGTGTATATATATATATATATATACTCTTTTACTCTTTTAGGTGTTTCAGTCATTTGACTGCGGCCATGCTGGAGCACCGCCTTTTAATCGAGCAACTCGACCCCGGGGACTTATTCTTTTGTAAACCCAGTACTTATTCTATCGGTCTCTTTTGCCGAACCGCTAAGTAACGGGGACGTAAACACACCAGCATCGGTTGTCAAGCAATGCTAGGGGGACAAAACACAGACACACAAACGCACACACGCATATATATACATATACATATATACGACGGGCTTATTTCAGTTTCCGTCTACCAAATCCACTCACAAGGCATTGGTCGGCCCGGGGCTATAGCAGAAGACAATTGCCCAAGATGCCACGCAGTGGGACTGAACCCGGAACCATGTGGTTGGTTAGCAAGCTACTTACCACACAGCCACTCATATATATATATATATATATACTCATTTACTCTTTTGCTTGTTTCAGTCATTTGACTGCGGCCATGTTGGAGCAGCGCCTTTAGTCGAGCAAATCGACCCCAGGACTTATTCTTTGGAAGCCTAGTACTTATTCTATCGGTCTCTTTTTGCCGAACCGCTAGGATACGGGGACGTAAACACACCAGCATCAGTTGCCAAGCGATGTTAGGGAGACGAACACAGACACACACACACACACACACACATACATACACACACATATACATGTAAACGACGGGCTTCTTTCAGTTTCCGTCTACGCATATATGTATGTATACTGTGTGTATGTGAGTGTGTGTGTGTGTGTGTGTGTGTGTGTGTGTGTGTGCGAAGGTGTGTATATGTGCGCGCATGTATGCATAAATACATATACTCGTAAAGTATAGACACGCACACATACATATATGAACTGTATAAACATACAAAGCTACATATAAGGCGCAGGAGTTGTGTGGTAAGAAGCTTGCTTCCCAAGCACATGGTTCCGGGTTCAGCCCCACTGCGTGGTACCTTGGGAAAGTGCCTTCTACTATAGCCTCGGGCCGACCAAAGCCTTGTGAATGGATTTGGTAGACTGAAACTGAAAGAAGCCTGTCGGTATATATATATATATAATATATATATATATATATATAATATATATATATATATATATTAAATAGTGTTCCCAAATCCGAATCAAGGAGTTCTGAGCTGACGAAAGAAATGTCGATTTGACTAATCTAGAAACGTACGTTCTCAAATAACCTTTGCATTTGTGGTTTTTTTTAATATTTTCAACCCCAATACTTTCGTGAGTTGACTTGAGCAAACAATATGAGAGAGATTTTCTTTAAGTATTAGAAATAGTTAAAAAAAATTTTTTTAGCTGCTATTTCTAATGAGTTCAGTATGTGGCAAAGTAATTTATTTTACTAAGCCCTTTTATATAATGTAATAATTTGATTCGAATTCCTTAAATGGTCCCTTTACATACTGAATACTTGGTGAGATTAATAATAATTATTTTCCCTTCAATTGTTGAAATTATAATTCATTTCTCTCTATTTATATGCTCGGTTTTTACCGTTTTTTTAACCGATAAAACATAGTGTTTATCAATTTTAACCCACGCTGGTGGAAAGGGAGAGCAGAAATTCTTCGCTTGCATATTTTGAATTTGCTAGCACTGATAGTTCGAGCAGATCTTCAGAAGTGATAAGAAGCCAAAAGGGTATGCCCACTTTCAGTGTTCCCAAATCCGAATCAAGGAGTTCTGAGCTGACGAAAGAAATGTCGATTTGACTAATCTAGAAACGTACGTTCTCAAATAACCTTTGCATTTGTGGTTTTTTTAATGTTTTCACCCCCATACTTTCGTGAGTTGACTTGAGCAAACACTATATGAGAGAGATTTTCTTTAAGTATTAGAAATAGTTAAAAAAAATTTTTTTAGCTGCTATTTCTAATGAGTTCAGTATGTGGCAAAGTAATTTATTTTACTAAGCCCTTTTATATAATGTAATTATTTGAATTCGCCTTAAATGGTCCCTTTACATACTGAATACTTGGTGAGATTAATAATTAATTAATTTTACCCTCAATTGTTGAAATTATATATATATATATATATATATTATATATATATGTATATATATCTGTGTGTGTGTGTGTGTGTGTGTGTTGTGTGTGTGTGTATGTGTGTGTGCGTGTGTGTGTATGTGTGTGTTTGTGTGTCTGTTTGTCCCCCTCACTATCCCTTGACAACCAATGCTGGTGTGTGTAGGTCCCCGTAACTTTAGCGGTTCGGCAAAAGAGATCCTATAGAATAAGTACTAGGCTTACAAAAGGATAAGTCTTGGGGTCAATTTGTTCGACTAAAGGCGGTGCTCCAGCATGGCAGCAGTCAAATGACTGAAAGAAGTTAAAGAAAGAATATATTATAGATAGATAGATAGATAGATAGATAGATAGATAGATAGGCGCAGGAGTGGCTGTGTGGTAAGTAGCTTGTTTACCAACCACATGGTTCCGGGTTCAGTCCCACTGCATGGTACCTTGGGCAAGTGTCAGCCTCGGCCGACCAAAGCCTTGTGAGTGGATTTGGTAGACGAAAACTGAAAGAAGCTCGTCGTATATATGTATATATATGTGTATGTGTGTGTGTGTGTGCGTGTATGTTTGTGTGTCTGTGTTTGTTCCTCTAGCATTGCTTGACAACCGATGCTGGTGTGTTTATGTCCCCGTCACTTAGCGGTTCGGCAAAAGACACCGATGGAATAAGTACTGGGCTTACAAAGAATAAGTCCCGGGGTCGAGTTGCTCGATTAAAGGCGGTGCTCCAGCATGGCCGCAGTCAAATGACTGAAGCAAGTAAAGAGTAAAAGAGTAAAGCGTAAGACAGATAGATATACGCACATATGTGTAGGTGTATATACATGCATTCACACATCATACATATACATACATACATACATACATACATACATACATACATACATACATGCATACATACACAGACACGTACATACATACATGCATACATACACAGACACGTACATACATACATACATGCATACAGACAGACAGACAGGCACATATTCAATCAGGACAACATAGTTCTTTATAGTTTATTGTAGTTATTTTCTTCTTAATGGTTATACCATTGATTTCATTGATTCGTAACATTGTCGGTCGAACGTTTTATTCTTAGCCGCCAATTGTTAGATTTCTTTCTTTTCTTCTGTTTTCCTCGTTTTCTCCTCTTTCCTCTCTCTCTCACGCACACAAACGAACACGCACACACACGCGCATATGCATGCATACATACATACATACATACATACATACATACATACATACATACATACATACATACATACATACATACATACTTAAAGCTGTTAACGTAAAGTTGAAGATAGTGAAAAAGGGAACACCTATGCTGAACTATTGAGAAATCTGCAGTTACTCTATCCAGATTACAAGTTCAGGTTTATACCTGTAATTACTGGGTTCCTGGGATATGTAATACATTACCTAAATACCAGTCTTGAGAAATTAGGCTTCTCAAAACCGGAAAGGAGAAAGCTAATTCGAAGACTACAGATCCAATCCATCACTGGAACTGTAAAAATCTGTAAAACTTTCCAGAAGTTTGTCATTTAAATATATATGAGCATGTCTAGTTATGCAAATATATACATGAAAATACATACATAAAACATAAGTTTGCCATACATACATACATACATACATACATACATACATACACATATATAAATACATACATACATACATACACGCAAAAATACCGTTGTTGATGTTGACATTCTAATGAAGGGGACTTGGATCTAGGTTAGAAACCGGTTCTTTCTCTATTAGCGAGAAATGTTGAAATTAACGGAATAATGACATACATACATGATACTTACACACATACATACATATATACATACATGCATACATACATACATACATACATACATACATACATACATATATACATGCATGCATACATACATACATACTTACATACATACATACACAGTACATATCTTTGACCTCTTATCTTTTACCTCTTTCAGTCATTACACCGTGGCCATGCTGGGGCACCGTCTTGCCGAACCGCTAACGTATGAGGATGTAAATACACCAACACCGGTTGTCAGTGGTGGTGGACAGTCACAGACACAAATACACACAGACATACAAACACACACACATTCACACACGCATCCGCGCGTGCGCGCTCACACACAAACACGCACACACACATGTACATACGACGGGCTTCTTTCAGTTTTTAAAACTTAGTACTTATTCTATCGATTTCTTTTGCCGAGACGCTAAGTTACGGGTGATATAAACACACCAGCAGTGGAAGTAGGGGACAAACACAGAGACAAAGACACACATAAATATAGATACATATATGTATATAAGACGGGCTTCTTTCAGTTTCCGTGTACCAGATCCACTCGGCCTGAGGCTATAGTAGAAGACACTTGCTCAAGATGCCACGCAGTGGGACTGAATCCAGAAACGTGTGGATGGAAAGAAACTCCTTAAGTAGCTTGCTAACCAACCACATGGTTCCGGGTTCAGTCCACACCAGAGTCTACACACATATACACCACAAACACAGGCACACACACATGAACTCACCACATCACTTACTATGATAAGAAGGTGGTCCCGTATTATTTATTATACTCTTTACTCTTTTACTTGTTTCAGTCATTTGACTGCGGCCATGCTGGAGCACCGCCTTTAGTCGAGAAAATCGACCCCGGGACTTATTCTTTGTAAGCCCAGTACTTATTCAATTGGTTTCTTTTACCGAACCGCTAAGCGACGGGGACGTAAACACACTAGCATCGGTTGTCAAGCAATGCTAGGGAGACAAACACAGACACACAGACACACATACATATATATATATATTATATATATATATATATATACATATATACGACAGGCTTCTTTCAGTTTCCGTCTACCAAATCCACTCACAAGGCTTTGGTCAGCCCGGGGCTATAGCAGAAGACACTTGCCCAAGATGCCACGCAGTGGGACTGAACCCGGAACCATGTGGTTGGTAAACAAGCCACTTACCACACAGCCACTCCTGCGCCTATGGTGGTAAAGAATTTCGCTTCTCAGATTGCAGGTCCTATACGACTGTGGTGTACCTCGGGACCTTTGATTAACCAATGTTCTTTGCGAACACGGGTGATGGAAACTGTACATTGAAGTACATTGAATACGCACGAGTTTACGTTCGAGAGTGAGTGTGTGTGCACGTGTCAGTGTGTGTGTGTGTGTGTTTGCATGCGTATGTGTGTGGTTGCATGTGTGCGTGTATGCGTGTGTGGGAGAATGCGTATGTGTGCGTGTGGGTGTATCTGTGTGCGCGCGCGTGTGTGTGTGAATTCGCGTGGTGGTGTGTGTACGTGTGTGTGTTCGCGCGCGTGTGTGTGCGCGCGCGTATGTCTGGGTGCATGTGTGCGTGTGTGTTTATGCGTATATCTATATGTGCATATGTGTGTATGCGTGTGCATCTGTGTGTGTATATATGCGTGTGCGTGTGTGTGTTTAAACTCTTCAAGTTTAAACATAGCTGAATAAGATCTACGAGGCATTTTATGGGCATGTAATGTATAAAAGGTTTTATTGGAGATTAATGTACACGTTTAAGTCCCGCTTATAAAAAACCCTAGTAAAGACCCACAGTAGTTCAAAACACTTAATACTGGTATTTAATTAAGTATCTATTGTTTGCCACAGTAATGATGCAACCTGCCAATACAAACAGCAGGATGAACTATTTAGCGCTAAACTATTAAGCGCAATTCGTGCGTAATTAAGCCAGCAGCACCTAGTCGAACAAATACTTCCGCGCATGCGTAATGCAATAATGGCGATGTTCTTAACTGTTATATGGGAATGTAAATATGTTTGCAAATAATTGTTTTTGTTACATGTTATTCTGTGTTCTGAATACTTTTATTTTAATAAATGTTGCTTACTGCAAGTTATGGATGATTTTTTAATGACTTCATTGCTTTCAGGCTTAGCTTAATGTATTCTCACGCCCGACATCACAAAATGTGCCTGAATATACATTGCCGGACAGCAAATAGAAACTCGGACATTGCTTAGAAAATATTTTCATTTTTAACCTCGTATATAGTACGCACCAGGGATTTTGACCTTTAAATTGGGGGGATGCAGATTATACTCGAGGGTTTACGGTATATATGTACATGTGGATCGTAGGCGATTTTTTTCCTCCGTCTTCCTTTCCTCTTCGACTTTCTTCCGTCTCCTGTTCCTTATGAAGAGCTTTGCTCGAAATGTAAAACTACTTTCCTTTCCTTCCCTGAACGTCTGCTAATACTTTGCATGTACCACATCCTCGCGTTGTTTTTTTCTTGTGTTTTTTTTCTCGCTTTCTTGATTCATGTGTATATGGTATGTATGTATGTATGTATGTGTGTATACACACACCACACACACACACACACACACACACACACACACACACATATATATATATATATATATATATATATATATATATTATATAGATATATAATATATATACATATATATATATATATATTTCTTTATTACTCACAAGGGGCTAAACAAGGACATACATAGGTATTAGTCGATTACATCAACCCCAGTGCGTAACTGGTACTTAATTTATCGACCCCGAAAGGATGAAAGGCAAAGTCGACCTCGGCGGAATTTGAATTCACAACGTAACGCAGACGAAATACCGCTAAGCATTTCGCCCGGCGTGCTAATGTTTCTGCCAGCTCGCCGCCTTTGATCACGTGATCTAGTGATATATATATATATATATATCACTAGATCACGTGATCGACCAAACAACTGGATGTTATACATCGCTGGTCACAATGCCCTTTGCATCGTTTTACCTTTCGAATGCTGCCACGCTGCTAGCTAGGTGAGCAGGCCAACATTCGCCCTGATCGGAACGCCATTAGGTCTCAGGGTTGCCCATTTACAGCTGAGTGGACTAGACCAACCTGAGAGGAAGCTGCTTTGCTCAAAACAGAACATGCGGCTCTGTCCAGGAATACGAGCCCACGATCAAACGAATCGTGAGTACAACACTCTAACCATAAGGCCATGCAATTTCACTACACACACACGCGTGTATACATACTTACATACATACATACATACATACATACATACATACATACATGCATATCTATCTATCTATATATATAGATATAGATATATATATACACACACACACACAACACCACACACACACACACACATACAGAATATATATAGTATAATATATATATATATATATATTATATATATATATATATATATATATATATATGTATATATATATATATACATAGTGTAGACGGGTGTAGACGGACTGTTTAGTAAGAAGCTTGCTTTTCAACATGCTTCTGTTCCTCTGCGTGGCACCTTGCGCAAGTGTCTTCTACTGTAGCCTCGGACCAACCAAAGCCTTGTGTTGGATTTGGTAGGGGGAAACTGAAAGAAGCCCTGTCGTGTACATATATACATGACATTCCGTCGGTTACGACGACGAGGGTTTCTAGGTGAAATTAACGTGCAAGTGGCTGATCACTCCAGAGACACGTGTACCCTTAACGTAGTTCTCGGGGAGATTCAGCATGACAGAGTGTGACAGGGCTGGCCCTTTGAAATACAGGTACAACAGAAACAGGAAGAAAGAGTGAAATAAAGTTGTGGTGAAAGAGTACAGCAGGGTTCGCCATTAACCCCTGCCGGAACCTCGTGGAGCTTTAGGTGTTTCGCTCAATAAACACTCACAATACCCGGTCTGGGAATCGAAACCACGATCCTACGACCGCGAGTCCACTGCCCTAACCACTGGGCCATTGCGCCTCACACACACACACACACACACACACACACACACACTGATATGTGTGTGTGTGTGTGTGTTTACGTGTGTGTTTGTGTGTGTTTGCGTGTGTGTGCCTGTGTGTGTATGTGTATCTTTGTGCTTGTTCCCCATCACCGCTTGACAACCGATGTCGGTGTGTTTACGTCCTCATAACTTAATGTGGCACCTCGCGCAACTACATCTTCTACCGTAGCCTTGTGCCGACCAAAGCCTTGTGACTGGATTTGGTAGACGGAAACAGAAAGGAGTCCGTCGTGTATATCTATGTGTGTGTATGCTTGTCACTCACCACCGCTTGACAACTTGCGTCGGTGTGTTTACGTTCCTGTAACATAGCGGTTCAGAAAAAAAAAGACCGATGGAATAAGTACCACGCTCTAACAAAATATAAGTATTGGGTTCAATTCATTCGATTAAAACATTCTCCAAGGCGGTGCCCCAACATAGCCGCAGTCTCATGACTGAAGCAAGTAGAATATACAGAATATATCCACTTCGAAGATTAAGTGTGCAAAAATAGATGGGCCTTTTCGATACCGCCGTACTTTTAACTGGGATTCTGATACAATCTGGAACGCTTTGTAGATAAATAAACTAGTTTCAGTAACTGTAGTTGTTATCGTATGTAGTTGTTATCGTATGTAGTTGTCTAGTCTTAAGACAGGCTCGTTTCGGCAGACGTCTATAATTTATGACATCCTGACTATGATTTTATCTCGTTTGTTTGTGTGGGGAGATATCGTAGAATTTATTGCCTAATACGCGGAGACAGTAAATTTAGAAAGACATGACATTGTAGCTTTTGTTTAAATTCCAGGTCAGTTCAAATCCAACATATTTTATAATTGAAGGTGACCCGTGACTTAGTGGTTAGGTTGTCGGACTCAAGGTCGTAAGATTATGGTTTCGATTCCTGGACCGGGCAACGCGTTGTGTTCTTGAGCAAAACACTTCATTTCACGTTGCTCCAGTCTAGTCAGCTGGTAAAAGTGAGCAATCCTACGATGGACCGGCGTCCTTTCCAGGTGGGAAATATATATGCCGGTTTCCCAGCCCTTATGAATCAGCATGACTCAAGAAGGCAACTTTGCTTTCTTTTTTTTTTATTCCTTCCAACCGGCGGCGGTGGTTGTAGTGGTGGTGGTGGTGGTGGTGGTGGTACTTTTCAACCTAATATTTACATACTATTATTTATAGCTTTATCTCTGCTTCCAGATCCGTTACATCAAAAATAAATGCGCGTGTTTGTGCGAGTGAATAGTTATATAAATTCAGACAAACATACACGCATACATGCACACACACACACACACACACACACACACACACACACACACACACACACACACACACACGCGTACACACGAGAGACTGCTAAAACGTTCTTGGCTTTGGGTAAATGAAAATACGGAAGGATCAGTTAAATATAATTTTATTCAACGTATCCCTTTCTCAAATTCACACATTTATTGCAGTAGTCCTTCAGTTTTTTTTAAGTCCTCTAAAAGAATTAGGAAGGTTGGGCTTCCATCCAGGCCTATCACGAAACCCTTAAAGCCAGGAATATATATATATATATGATGGGATGGAAGCACTCCGTCGGTTACGACGACGAGGGTTCCGGTTGATCCGAATCAACGGAACAGCCTGCTCGTGAAATTAACGT
>NC_043014.1:37956768-37969268 GCF_006345805.1 Octopus sinensis
AACCTTCTGTACTGTTCAGTAATACTTCTTTTGACTGGAGTAATTTCATAAACTCAGTAGTGCATAACAAGCACATTTTATTACCTATTCTATATGACTTCGCTCTACTAATGATATTCCAGTTCAGGGTGTATTCTATTTTTTCATATTTTAGTTCCCATATATATTTACTTAGACCTGTCGAATAACTTAATTTGGGATTTTTAAAGGATTGATAATGCTGGAAAATTCTTCTTTTAATTTCATTCGCTGTGGATCCTATATATTCTTTTTTCTTATTATTATTAGAGGTTACAGTACATTTATAAATTACATTATCTTGGTTGCAACCATTATTAAGTTTACATTTTGATTTATCTTTACATGTGCGTTTATTTAGTATAAGGTTATACTTTTTGTTTGTTATATTTCTTCCGTAGCTATCATTAGTATCAATTAAATTGTTATTATAGGATTTATTTAATTTGACGTTGTTTATAGAGGATATAATATTACTAACGTTTCTTGTCGTTGAATATCCCACTCTGATAGTTTTTTTTTTGAGAATAATTTCGAATACTCTTTATTCTTTCTAAGGGATATTTTTATTATGTTCAGAATCAGAATTTCTTTAATCAAGTTAGTTTTGATTTGGACCCCATAAGGGATAATTAACCATATAATTTATTATTAATATTATTATTACTATAATTCATCCTATTATTATTGTTCATTGTCAGTGTATTCTCCGTGGGTATATAATAATTATGCATATTTCCATTCGAATTCTTTTTGGTATTATCCTTACTATGATCATTTTTATTAATATTATTTTTATTTATACTTATATTATATTTATCTTTGCTTCTTTCCTTATATTGTTTATTATTATCTTTGCTATTACCTCTATAGTTAGTTTGAGCATTAGTAGGATTCCTAGTATTATTATTTGGTCTGTAATTATTATAGAATTTAATTTTCGTATTATATCCGGCTTCTTTTAATACACTATTATAGTAAGGGGCATGTTTATTAAAAGTATCTATATCAGAAGATAACATGGAAATTCTTTTACCTATATTTTCTATTAGTGCTTGTTTGACTGAGCTAGGATGGTTGCTATGGGCATTAATGTACTTTAGGTTCTCGTTTAATTTATGGAATGCTTGGGTTCCATTGGTTACTAAGTTTAGGTTTTCATCGTTGTAGTTAACCGCGGAATGCTCTTTCTCTATACATATATCTAGACCATCATTCTTTAAAAAATTATATAGTTTTTTGTTTATATTTTCTAATGATCTATTAGTGCAGTTTTTTCGTTATCAGGTGTAGGTCGGCCCTATAAAGACATCCTTCTAAGTTAAGATGTTCTAACCCAAGTTCAGATAATAGGTATATTCCTACTAAATCTGTTATTTGTGCAGAGTCTGGGCCCCCCCATCGGTATATCGAAGCAATCCCCTGTGTCCTTCCTAGCCCATAGTTTATTTTTATATCTGATTAGGGATTTCCTCGCCGTAAGTACTACATTAACTTCCTCATAGGAAGAGAAGGGGAATAAAATGCCAACACAAAAATAGATTTACGCATAATAAAATGAAAAATATATGAAATGATACCCCTTCCAGTATGTAATCACTTAAACAATTAAGAGGAAGATAGTTAAACGTAGTTTTAATAGAATATATAATAGTATTAGATACCTAAAAACAAGAATAAATGAAAAGAATATTACCTTAAAAAGGATTAGACAGGCCACATATAAAATAAAATAAATCTCTAAATCTTTAACACTACAAAAAATCTAATTATACCTGAAGATAAGAGTATCTTATTATTATCTCCCCTTGAATTCAACCTCTCAAATAATATTCGTCTTAAAGAGTAAGCACATAAATGCGAAACAAGATGGAAAAAATAGTACTCGAATACCAGAGGTGGAGTAGTATGCTTTATTAAAAATCAGAAAAAAATATCACAAAAATTGTTACTCAGAGGTTCACGTTCTCGTTCGTCGGACAGTTTTGTCAGTTTTATACATGTTTAAAACTTTACCTGAAGATGGTGGATTTATGTTTTGATGGAGACCCACAAAAATCTAGCCGTAAATATCAGTATTGATTGCCTGATAATTGTAGTATTGCATGTTTGTCATAAAATATTATGATAAGACTATAGGTATATAAGGTGGTATCTGATTAAAATTTCTCTACTGGGAGAGCATATACGAATGTTAGTCTTACTGAATAAATTGTATAGAGAACAGTTTTTTTGATGAAAATTAGCCGACGAACGGAAGTTTCAACAAAAAGCCACAAGCAGACTATGCACGTACATAAGTTGTTGGGAGAGCGAATACAAACGGCTTATAAACGTCTATGTACGTATTTCACATCCTTGCAAATTTTCATATTTTAGAAAGCAAATAGTATAACTATGAATTGACGGAAGCAAGACAAAGGAAAAACGTATGTGCGCGCGTATTTATTTATGTACAAGCTACTGATGGATGGACAAATAAAACATTCGTGTAGAATGTGGCTTTGGGTTGAAATGGATTTCATTTTATATGTACATATCTCAAATATTCGTCTAATTAACAATTTGGTTAACAAACAAGACTCCCGAACGGATCGTATTCATATATAAAGACCTCACTGCATACTTTTATACCGCCACATTTTCTTATCATTCCATTAAACGATTGACACTACTGTAGAACATGGGGGCCATCGCTTTACTGTGATGTATTCAATAATAATTAGAAGATATCGAAAACATTATCGAGAGTGTAAATTGATCTATTACATTGTGTAATATGATTTTTGTCCTTTGGTGGCACTTGTAATTTTCTATTTGCTTACTCCAAAAAATTAGGATAAATAGGTAATATTTCCTTCAAACTTTGCTTTTGTTACATTTATTCAAACCCCAAAGGATCTCTCAATACATGGCTATCATGTTCCCCCCCCACTACTCCCGCATATATATATCAGAGGTGCATATATTGTCAGCCTCTAAGAGACATGCTCAAGTGGTTCAGGTCAAGCAACTGACAAGCAAATCTGTGGCATTGAGCAGAATATTTGCTATAACAATATTTCTGCTTCAGCAAGTCAGTGCTGAATCTATCTGAAATGTAATGGAAAATAGGTCCGTTTCAATACATTGATGTCCAGGTGACAAAAGCAAAGTTTGAAGGGAATAGTTGGCATTTCCTTTGATTTCTAGATAGAAGCAAATAAGAAATAACACTGACCAAAGACAATAAATAAATAAATAAAAA
Source organism: Octopus sinensis (assembly GCF_006345805.1). NCBI lineage: Eukaryota > Metazoa > Mollusca > Cephalopoda > Octopoda > Octopodidae > Octopus > Octopus sinensis. Next base: position 37,960,034 of record NC_043014.1, read on the forward strand.
TGTTGTTACACATTGTTATCGAATACTTTTATTCTTTAAATACTTTCAGTGTTGAATGTTTTCGTTGTTTCAATACAAAAGTATATAATGAGAACAATGAATATCTTTGAAATAACGAGACTATTAATTCTCAAAAGCAGGTTAGCTTTTAGTTCATTTGACATTAATTATTCGGTCGATCAGCTGGCAATGCATATAACTACATTTAAACCCATATTTCTCAGGTATCCAACTCATATTTCTATTCATTTGTATTATTTTTATTAGTTATTTTAAAATACAATCTTGACATTAAGTAATGGACGTTTTTAACTAGCACCCAAACGGCTGATGTTCTTTCTTTACATATTATTTCTTTACATATTTATAGCTTTGTGCCAATGTTGAAGTCAGTATTAAGTAGAAAAGAAATATTTTAAGTGAATTAGACAATAAGCATAAACTATTGACTGTTCTCATTATCAATACGCAAGGTCAGATTTTGCAAGGCGAAGAGAAGTCAATATAGATTTATTTTATATACCTGCAGTATATACGCACGTGTATAAGTAGGTATGCCTCTTCTATCTTTTAAATATAAATCTTCCACTGAGGAGAGAGCCGGTTTCCAATAAAGATACACAGCTCCGTCTTTGGGATGTCACTAACATAGAAAAATTCACATTTGGAACTTGAGAAAAGTCTTGTATATTTTTACTGTTCCACTTACTGATTGCACATGTAACGTGCGAATTAGCCGGTCGATTTCTCTTTTTGAAAATCCTAGTTTATCCAGATTCTCCTTTAAGCATTTAGTAACAAAACCTGGTGTTCTAATTATTATTGGTATGAATATGAATTCATAGTCTGGATATAAAAGCTGGTGGTTTCGAAGCAGTTGTTCATAGATATCCTCTTTTTCTTTGATTTTCAAAGAGATATTTATATCTGCAGAGCAGGTAACCTCTATGATGGTACATACCTTTGCCCCTCTGTCCCAAACAACAATATCCGGCCTGTTATGTTTACATTTGACAGAAGTTTTGACTGGAATATTTCACCAGTATTCCTTGAGTTGGTGTTTATGAATGTATTCCATAACAGAGGGATTTTTAAAGTTTATTTCAGGATAGTCTTTTTTTTTTTTGTGGATGGCATTGTAAATTGTTTTAGCAACAACATCGTGCAGTATAGGGAGGTAGTACCGTGATGACATTTTAGGACAGCTACTAATCACATATGCGACGTCTTCCACAGAAACATGACATAACCTACACATGCGGTTGCACCTTGGGATTACAAAAGCTTCACTGTCTCTCTTGTTCACCAGGTACATTATGGAAATCTGTTCCTGGATTGCAACGCATAGCCTTCAAAACATGATGTGATGTAGCGGTCTTGTGTCCAAGAGAGGCTGTGCTTCGTGTCAATTCTGCCGTCTTTTTCAAGCTTCCGGGCAACATACTCATGCATATTCATTTTTTTGTATGCTGAGTGCTTTCCATCCAGGTCTTCTCTGAGGTAAGAGAGCTCAGCTGTTTTGGGGCTGTATAGGAAATCATCAGGAAGAGAGTGCTTCTTGAGGAGTTCACTGCGAATTCGTACAATGTTGCTCACATCACTTTTCAGCACTGCGTTTATATATTTATTTTTGCTGCTGTTGTTTAGCAGGTGCTGCTTGAGAGATACCATACTGCATTCGAAGGCCGTCTGTACTGATCTCAGGCCTTTACCACCTTTGTTTCTTCTTAGGTAGAGCCTGTCAACATCACTGCTTCTGCGGAAGTTCCCAGTTGTTGTCAGGATTTTGCGGGTTTTGATATCTATGAAGTGGATTTCCTCTACAGACCAATCAAGTATCCCAAATCAGAACTGGTACTGCAAATGCATTGTGGGATAGTGTTTTGATGTAAGAGGAGAGTTCCGACTGCCATATTTTCCTAAGTCTGGTGCAATATTTTCGGATCACTCTATCTTTGTATGTATGTACGTGTATGTATGTATGTATGTATGTATGTATGTATGTATGTATAATATGCATACAGATGTGTGTGTGTATGTGTGTGTGTTTTCCCGATGGGTAGAATGTCGTATTTTTCGGCCATGGTATGTAGACACTCCCTTGTCAGTAAATCGGTGACTGAACAGTTGAAAACTGCAACCAATGAAACTCTTGTTCATATAAATAAAATTATTAAGTGAGACGGAAGCAATAGCTTAATGGAATCATTTGATCGAATGACAAAAGCCCTTGCGGCATGTAATTATACTTTTTTTTTACATTCTGAGTTTAATTCCGACAGAGATTATTTTTTGCCTTTAATAATTAGAGTACAAAGGCCAAAAAACGTCTTTGACCATGACCTGGGAAACAACTCCGAAAGGAATTTCTCAACCGTCAACTAGAACTTTTCAACTATCAGCTAGAGAATTAAAAAATATTTTATTTTTATAATATTTTTGTTAATTTTGTAAAATCTCAGAAAATAACTAAAAATTCACATTTCTTGTCAAATTATTTTGTTATATTTGTCTATCTATCCAACTGTAAACATTTTAAACATTTCACTAACATTTTGTTATAATTTGGCAAAGAGGTACATATTTTGCCAAAAATTGCTAAATTTGTTCCCACAGTCTTCTTTATCCATAACCAGAATCGTAAACTTTCTCTTGAAAATATTTCAAACTAGTCAAAGTTGAGAGTTTGACAGAGACAGATTTGGGAAGAAATACACTTGACCCTAAATCGCTGGTCAGAAGCTGGAATTTCGAAGAATCCCGTCCATATGTCCGCTCTCGCCGTCTGCTCATCCAAAACAGAATTCTCTTAAATATCCCGCTTGGTCTCAAGACGTCACTCCATTTCCCCCTTACTTCCGGAACGTCACCAACTAGTCACTAAGTTCCTTTCAGGTGCATCATCCTATGTGTCACAATAATTTTACGTGCGATAAAATAGAGTAACTGGAAACGATTGGCAATCCTAGATATGAATTGTTCTTTTTGTCGGTTAGTCAACAGGGAAGGCAATGCCCATTCACAAAGATGGACAGATTGCTGTAATGGAAATAGGGAGAAAGGTATTCTCGAACCGAAAGTATGTTCCGAAAACATGCAATAGAGTGGAATCTGCTAAACACAAGAGCTTGACAGCAATGTTAAAATGGGTAAAGAATTAAATACATCTCCCACGGAACCCAAGTAATCGACGACAGCATTTCGTCATCAAGACACACGAGGTCGTGACAAAAATTCTTGTCATAATCTCACCAGATTTAGCGGACGGAAACTGAAAGAAGCCCGTCTTATAGACACACACACACACACACACACACACACACACACACATACACACGTACTCTCTCTCTCACACACACACGCACTCACACACAAGTATATATGTGTGTGCATGTCTTTGTGTGTGTGCCTTTGTACCATCACCACCGCTTTTACAACTGGTGTTAGTTTGTTTAGACCCCCTTAACTTAGCAGTCCGACAAAAATTGACTGATGAAATAAGTACAAGGTTTAAACAAAAATCAAGTACTAGGGCCGATTTGTTCAAATAAACCCTTCAAGGCGGGTATGGCCGCAGTCGAATGACTGAAACAGATAAAAGCTAGAAGATCAAAAAAGCGTCACATACCGGTTCTATTAAGGACAACAAAATAATTGTGTTGTTTGCCAAACTGTACTACATATTGTTGTTAAGACTACAACAGATCTATCTAGAAAATGAAGAAGAGAGAGAAAGAGAAAGAGAAAAGAGCTAGAGAAGATATATATATATATATATATATATATATATACAAAATAAGAAAATGGAGAAATACATCGAAATAAAATATCAATTACCAGATAATACTCAATCACATACTTTATTAAACCACTACATAAGAAACTATAAGGTTAAACATAATAATGCAGGGTAAAACAGTGTACATGAAGGAGTGTACATAAAATAGTAATGTTATACAATAAGTAGAATACGTATAATAGAACATAAATATAAGTACACTTAAATATAAATATAGACTATATCTTACAGCTGTTTCGGCCATGTAGATAAGCATGTCTCATCTAACTCATATTAGCCATTTATGGTAGGTCAATATGTAGTTATAAATGAGACATTTACAAAAACATCCTAAGGCCTCTTCGGAGATTACAAATTAGATTACATATATACTTATAAAGGTGTGGGATATACCATAATAAAACATATACATATACATATGAGTGCATATACTCATACTCATATACATATAAATATAAATATACATAATGATATAAATAATAAAAATAATAAACATACACATGCTCCACATTCAATGTCACAGTTTTTCAACTTAATGTGATAATTACAATGTAGAAAACACCACATATAATATAATGCAGATATAGAGAGTCAAGATTACTTTCTATTAGTTCTTATTAATTTCCAAAATGTCAGTATATTGGATATATAGTATCCCATGGTGGGTTGCATTTACAACACCTATCTCAATTTATATATATATATATATATATATACCCACAACAATAACAATAATAACGACAACCAATTACCTCCCTTTATTTATCTACTTGTGAAGTCATTCACCCGTGAATTTCATCACACGCAACATGGACGAAATTTCTTAAGAAAATATATATATTCAAATAAATAAAACATAATATCATGAATAGCAATAGCGAAACCGGTCGATATGTTAAAAATTATATTAAAACTATGTAAGTGTGCTCATCTAGGACTCTTGACAGGAAGATGTCCAGCTTTGATTTCAAAACCGCTACATCTACTTTGTGCAAGTTCCTTAGACTCTTTGGGAGAATATTAAAAAGTTGTGGGCCCTTGAAACCCAGGCTGTTGCAGAAGCTGGTCCTGAAGCGTGATGGCATTGCTGGGATCTTTGGCACTATGCAGTGTCGTCCCGTTCTAGCATTGGTGTAGCTTACAATGCCAAAATTTGGCACAATTCCTTCCAGGATCTTCCAGACATATATTACTACATACCTCTCCCGTCTTCTCTCCAGGGAGTAGAATCTTAGCTGTTTCAACCTTTCCCAGTAGCTGAGCTGTTGCAAAGAGACGATCTTCTTTGTGAATCTTCTCTGGATTGCTTCAAGGTCCGCTGTTAATTTTACACTGGTGGGTGACCATAGCTGTGAGCAGTAATCCAGGCGACTGAAGACGAATGTCCGCCAGAGGACCATCATGGTTTCCTTATCTCTGGTTCTGAATGTTCTTAGGATCCACCCAGCCAGTCGTCTGCACTTTGTCGCCATCCTGGTAATGTACACTTGGAAAGAGGTATCATCACTCATGTCGATACCCAGGTCCCTCACAGACTTAGGCTCTGGGATTGAAATTCCTTGTGGACCGGTGTATCCTGTAAGTTTAATATTCAGTTTTGGATGCTGTTAGCGCAGGACCATCTGTAGACTGAGTCCAACTCCTGCTGCAGGTGTGCAACATCGCTGCGGTTCTGTATTTTCTGCGAGACTTTCGTATCGTCTGCATAGCTGGCCAGAGTGGCTATCCGGGCATTTGAGGGCATATCTGAGAAGGCCAATATAAAAAGCAGTGGTCCCAAGACAGTGCCCTGTGGAACACTGCTCACTATTTGTGTGTTCATAGAGGTGGCTCCATTAACCACTACTGCCTGACTCCTATCTTTCAGGAAGTCATGCAACCACACTCCAAGTTTTCCAGCTATGCCGAGGTCACGTAGTTTGTGGCATATCATACCATGATCCACCTTGTCAAAAGCTTTTGCAAAATCAAGGTAGATTACGTCCACATTTGATTTGTTGAGTAACTGCCTCAACACCCAGTCATAATGCTGTATGAGCTGGGTCAGGCAGCTCCTACCTGGTCGAAAACCATGCTGGGTATTACTCAGCAAGTTATTTTCCTCAAGGAATGAGATTAGTTTCTTTCTGACTATCCTTTCCATGACTTTGCTGATGTGTGAAGTCAGAGAGATAGGCCTATAGTTTTTGGCATCTGCTCTACTTCCCCCTTTATGTATTGGGCATAATATATATATATATATATATATATATATATATATATATATAACTGTTTTTTTTTATATATATATGTCTGCTTTAAATTTAAATGTGAGTGTACATGTATTTCCTTGATGTTAGTTATGGAACTAGGAGTCCAATATGGAAAATAACTGTGTTTGTTAATGTATACTGATATATTTTGTTTATATTGTATTATTGTATTAATGTGTATATATATATGTGTAGAATTATGAGTGTCTATGCACACATTTTTATATTTTATATTTTTATATTTATATGTAAATTTTTTTCACACTTATATTAAATTCTCTGAAGAGGCCGTGAGACATCATTGTTAATGTCTCATTTATACCTGCTTTATATGGCTAATAGGTTAAATGAGACATACTTGTCCTCACGGCCGTAACAACTGTCAGATATGATGTAATTGTATTTTATATTTCTATTTCCATGTCTAGTTATATTTACAATATATTATGTATAATGTCTTTGCTGTTATGTAATGGTGTAATAAAGTATTGATTGAGTATTATCTGATGGTTGATGATTGATTGATTTAAGTATGTTTCTCCATTTTCTCATTTTGTATATATATATATATATATATATATATATATATATATATATATATTTATATATATATATATGAGAGAAAGAGAGAGAGAGAAAGAGAGAGAGAGAGAAGAGAGAGCGAGAGAAGGAGAGAGGAGCGAGAGAAAATAAATACACACACGCACACACATATATAGAGGGAAAGAGAGAGAGAGAAAGAGAGAGGGAGAGAGAGAATGAGAGAGAGAGAACGAGAGAGAGAGAGAGAGATGCATAACATATATGAGAAGTGGAGCAAATGTGGGACAGGGTAGAAGTTGAGAACAATATTCCATAACTATGACGAAATCGATAATGGCCATTGCTTTGTAGGAAACAATAGAAACAGCTGTTTCATAACGAATGGATTTGTGCTAATTTAATTTATCATAAACGGCCTGGTTCGTACATCAGGGTTTTTTAATTATGACTGTAAAAGAAAAAAAAAGGGTTGTAAAGAGAAACGAAAGAGAAAACATAAATAAAGAAACAATTATAAAAGGACATGAATACCATTTGTTATTTATTTAAATGTGAAGAGGACTGCTTCTGTCAGCTTTTCGAGGTATGGTGTTTCGTGTGTCATTCTTCCTGCCGAGGATTTGAGTTACCCTTTGTAACGCACACACACACACACACACACACACACACACACACACACACACACGCGCACACACGCACGCACGCACACACGCACACACGCACACACAGGAGCACAAAAACTCACGCGCATATTTGAACATAGAAGTCCCCCACAGGCAACAAGAAGCGTACATACGTGCGGACATATGTATGAACTGTATATATCTATAAGCAAATATGAAACTGTGTGAGTTGTGTTTGTGGGGAATATGTGGCTGGTTGGGTGTGTGATGTGTGTGTATATATATATATATATATATATATATATATTATATATATATATATGTGTGTGTGTGTGTGTGTGTGTGTGTGTGTGTGTGTGTGTGTAAACGTATGGAAGACCAAGTATGACATTTAGTTTTTCAATATTTATCATATTCTAAATACCACACACTTGGGATTGGGGTTTCGTGTCCAATTACAACAACTAAAAATATTTACTAACTGCTTTGAAACCTTCAATATATATATAAGTACACACACACACACATTAGGGGTGTTCTCATTTTATTTTTTTTTTTTGCAATTTTTCTTCAATACAGAAACAGAGAAAGAACTGTCTTTAAACCTAAGTAAATCTGGTCATTCGTTGAAATTTAGACACCATCGACTACAAAGGCGTCACTTACTTTAAAAACGAAAATGTACTGATGAATAAATTCTAATTTTTACCGTTAATTTAACCATTGATGATTTAAGCTTATTTATACGGATAAAAATTAAATAAGTTGAAACATTTAAAATTAATCTTACGTACCTTTTAATAGTCTCAATAGCTTCTCTTAATTTAAGATAAAAAATTAAAAGTGTATATTAAATAAGGTAAGTAAGATCTCTAACTAGCGACCTGAGTAGGAGACTGTCCTCTCAACCAATGTACTGCTGTGGGTACCACTAGATGACGGACTTTGGTGATGATGTTATTCCACGCTTTCCGATCCATGACACTAGCATTAACATCCATGAGGTCGAAGCACTGCGATTTCAAGTCTTCCTCAATTTGTTTCGCATGTGTCGGATCTTTTCGGTTTGAACGGCAGTTTTTTTCTAGCAGTGTCATATGAAACTGTCACCCATAATTATGACCCTAGTATCGATCTATTGCATTTCAGTCTCTTTTAGGGTTAGGGTTAGGGGTGGGGGAAGGGTATCTTTTTTTTTCTTCACAAATGTAAATAAACCCAATCTGTTTCTTAAACGAGGGGCATATTCATACGGCACAGAATGTTTTTTTTTTTACCTCAATAGACGTCACTGACTGGTTGAAATTGCAGAAATTGAAGAAAAAAAAAACAACAAATATCTTACAAACTATAGAATTTTCTCAATAAAGCCAAGAGAAAAAGATGTTTTATAAACACATTCTACCAGTATACGAAATTTAAAATTTTTTAGTTACCTAGAAATTATATTAAAAACTGCCGTTCAAACCGAAAAGATCCCATGTGTCTCCATAAGGACCAAATCCGTCTTTTCCGCACGCTTGTTCTGCCTGTCCTCTTCTACAGCACTGAGACCTGAATCATCATCTAACAGCTCCAGGTGTTCCAAATGTGGTGTCTTCGTCAAGTCCTTGGTGTTTCTCTATGTGACCGAACAATGCTAGCAGCAGCCGACCATTGAAGACCAAGTCCGGCAGTGCAGGCTACAGCGGTTTGGCCACGTCTGCAGAATAAGCACCGGAAGACCACCACTCTAGCTTTCGTGTGTATAAATGATCGCGAAACATATAATCGTATGGCACTGAAACTTAGGCTGGTACTCGAAATTATTCAAAAGGAAATCACGCCTACGAGGCATTGAATCTATATATTTGGTGATCGTATAATTTGGAATTTATTCCTACTTTTTTTTTTATGGCTATATAATCATGCAATTTCTTCAATTTTCTGGAATATTTTTTACTGAATATTCATGACGACTCGCTTCCATAAGTTTTCTCCACAAGACTTAAATCCAAAAATTGTGCTGGACACTGTAA